>NW_024379890.1:0-10765 GCF_016835505.1 Polypterus senegalus
CCACAGGAATAAATTAGAAACCAAAACTCAGAGCTAACCAGTGAAATTACTAGAATAGATGAAGAAATTCCAGGCTTCCAAGCAAGGCTCTACATAGGAAAAGACAGGCTCTGCATTCAGAACTCAACCTCTTGACAACTAAAAAAACTGAACAACTAATTTATAAATCCATCATCATTACTATGAACACGGAGAAAAATCTAAAGCTTTTAGCTCAACAAATCCACAAACAAGAAGTTCGCAATGCCATCCCAGTAATCACCAACATAAACGGAGACAAAATCATTGACCATAAAAATATAATACACACATTTAGAGACTACTATCAATCCTTATATTCTACTGAGTTTAAATAAGACAACACACCATCTAATGCATTTCTGGATACTTTTACAGATACCACAAATAGATACTTTATTGCAGAGGAATTGATGAACCTCTGGTTTATCAAATTACTAGATGCTATAAAGTCACTTCAAGGCAGGAAAGCAGCAGGCCCTGATGGCTACCCTGCAGAATTTTATAAGAAATTCCCCGCTCAGCTAGCTCCCTCCTTTACAACATTTACAGAAGCTAGAGATAATCAAATATTTCCTCAATGTGATGATGGGGGTTCTGGCTCCACACTCCTATCTGCTGTTTGGGAACCCTTAAACCCAACACCGGGTAATGTCACTGATGAGCTAGTCAGTGGAGGCAACAAGTAAGAAAGGGGGATGGTAAAAAGTGAAACAGTGCTTTTATTAAAAGAAACAATCGAAACAAAAGCAGTGTTCAATAAATAAAGTGCAGTGCAAAGTTCTTCAATAAATAAATAATCCATTAAAACATGTGAGGAAAAAAATTCAATAAAGAGAACAAAACAATCCTTTAAAATGAGGTGAAAACGTTTCTTTGGGAAACAGTCTTTAAAATCAACAACAAGCCTCGGGCCTCTTTTTGTACTAGCGTCTCACCTGCTTCTCCCAGTTGCAGCAGGCGAGATGCTCTATGCAACTCCCTCTACATCTCACGCCGAACTGGAGACCTCGATTCCTGGCTCCGGTCTGGCTCTAATCCCAGCCTCGGAGAACTTGGTTTCCACCAACGGGCCCGGTCACCCCCGTTGGGGACTCCACCACCAACCTCCCGACTTCCGCAGCCTTCTTGTTACGCGAAGCCATCCTTTCTCGGTCACTCAGTGGGGGCAACATCAACTCAAACACCTGGGTGTTGGCCACACCAGCTTCCTTGCAACTGCCTGGAGCACTCATTTTCACTCGCCCTTGCGGGCTCTCTATCTCTCTCTGCACCAAATTGCTTCCTCTCTGCCTCCCGGGAACCTCTGTCCTTTTCCTTCTTTCATTTCTTTCTCAACCTTCCTCCCAACCGACTCGGGGTTTTTTTAAAAGAGTAGGGCCATAGCAGCCTATTAGCCATGGGAATGAATCACAGATGTGGGCATTTCCCTCACCTGTGCACTGGTGAGAAACGGCCACACCCCCAGGAACCGCCCGTGGCTTGCTTGGCCCAACGACCCCGCTAAGCCACTGTGAGGCGGCGATTTTTTATTTAAAACGTTTTGCTAAATGGCTGTGGACCCGCAATACCACACTCAAACTTTTGTCAAGCATTAATCACCTTTCCTAAACAAAATAAGGACTTATTACAATGTGCATCATACAGACCAATTTCCCTTCTGAATAATGTGATAAGATACTTTCAAAAATCATAGCTAGAAGAAGGGAGAAAGTGCTGCCTTGGGTAATATCACAAGATCATATTTGGATTTATAAAGGTCGACACTTATCTTCCAATCTTCCACGCTGGCGGTTTACTGTGAAATGCTGATCAGATAAATGGGATTATCAGAAAGGACGGGAACAAAAATTTCTCTGCATGCAGATGAATGGTACTGTATATATCAGACCCAAAAATTCTGTGCCTGCAGTCTTAACAGCACTTAAAAACATCTCTGGTCTCAGAATGAATCTGAATAAAAGTGTACTTTTCCCCAGTAATTCTTAACATATAATATTAGATTAGACACCCCTACCTTTTATCATTGCAGATCACTTTAAATACCTAGGGGTTAACATCACAAGTAAACACAAAGCTCTTTACCAACAAAATTTTGCCATCTGTATGGAGAAAAATTAAACAAGACTTGCATAGATGGTCAACCCTTCATCTCACTTAGCTGGAAAATTACGTTGTTAAGATGAATATTCTTCCTAAGCTTCTCTTTTATTTCAAAACATTCCAATATACATCAATAAATATTTTAAGCAATTAGATTCATCAATAACCTCATTTATTTGGAACTCAAAACATCCACATACCCAAAGAGTGACCCTACAAAGACCTAAGGCTGAAGGCGGTATGGTTCTACCAACTTTCAGTTTTATTACTGGGCAGCAAACATACAAGCTATAAAAACCGGGACACAAATAGATGAACAAAATGGGCCCTGCTTCCGCAATAGAAGTAAAACCCTTTGCAGTATTTTTTATATTCCCTGCTTTGTGCCCCAATAATCAAGTTATGGCAATATACTAACAACCCAATTGTGCTTCATTCACTCAGAATATGGAACCAATTCGAAGCTTTTTAAGATGGGGAAGCTTTTATCTGTTGCACCCCTGCAAGAGAACCACCTCTTTCAACCCTCGTAAACATATGAGTTTTTTAAAATCTGGAAAAGATTTGGGATTAAATTACTTAGAGATCTTTTTTTATAGACAACATCTTTGCATCCATGCCAAATTTTAAATTCCAACACATTTTCATATCTCAAATTGAAACTTTTTTAAACAGAACCTGCATTTTCCTCATCTTTCACCCTCGCCATGATGGAAAAATATTGCTCAGTTTCAAGGACTTAGACACCATCTCGCAATATATAAAAATTTTTTTTAAGTCCCTCCTTTCAAAGATCCAAAGGAAAATGGGAAAAAATTCTTTAATATATCAGGAGAGGAGGACTTCCTCGATCTCCAAAATGTGAAAGCATACAATTATTCAACTCAAATGATATATCGAACATCTGTCTCGCCTAAAACTGTCCAAAATGTTTCCAGGGCAGGATCCAACCTCGAACACTACAATCAAGTTCCAGCCTCACTGGGTCACATGGGCCTGCACCAAATAGGTATCATTTTGGATCAAAATTTTTAGTGCCTTTCAGACAGGCTTAGTGTCACAATCCCTCTAACCCATTAACAGCTGTGTTTTGTGTTCTTCCAGATGGGTTTAAAGTGGAGAAGGACAAAAAAACTGTGATTGCATTCACTACATTTCTGGCATGCAGACTTATTTTGCTAAACTTGAAGAATCCTAACTCTACTCTTTTAAGTCAGTGGGAAACCGATGTTTTATATACTATTTGAAATTGGAAAAAATCAAATATTCAGTTGGATGAGTTGTACAGAATTTTTTTTCAAAACCTGGCAGGATATAATCAATAATATTTTAGAATAAGCTCTTAAAGCACAGAGGAACAATTATCTCCTCATCTTTTTTTTTTTCTCCATTCATCTATTAAAAAAATCAATTTAGGTATGTTTACAAGCCTTAAGTTTTCCTCGTTGCCATGCTCTTTCTCTCAGTGGTGGGGTCAACTTGTTTTTTAATTTCAATCCTATTTTTTGTAAAAAATTGATCGATCTGTATGGAATGATTACAATAAAATTATTTAAAAAAAATAAATAAAAATAAAAATAAATGTTAAAATGATTTAAGGGATTATTAGTTTAAGATCTTTGTTACAAGTTACTGTTTTTTCTTTTTTATATTGTATGGTAATTTATAACTCTCATATTCAAAATGTCATTAGTGCATGAAAAATAAAATAAACTTGTACTGTCAGCAAACACTATTGAGCAGTTCAACATGACTTTATTTTTAATACCCCCCAAAACGATCTTTGGCTTTTTCTATTCTGACATAAATACTGTAAGTGTACACACAAGCATCATTGTATTTTGAAGGTATAAATGAAATGGAACAGATATCTGTTAGCTTTCCTGGTAATGTTAAAAAATTTAAAATATTTTATTAACATGTCATTTTGAAATAAAGTATATATACATAAGTTCAAAATAAAACTGTTGTGTCTCAGATAAGTAACTCAATGCAAGGCAGCACTCACAGCAAAAAGTAATGGATTTCAGAGAAAATCCAGTTGACAACTAGTTTATTTCAAAAATTAGCCTCAAATAAAAAGAAAGTCTGATGCAATCAAAGTAAAATGGATAGATGTATTAATATGTAGCGGGCCACATTGGGAGTTTGTTTTGTAGGGTATCTGTTGAATGATTGTTATATGTGAATAACAACACTGGTTGCACCAATTACTGTTGGCAAATTAGGGTCTGTGTGCCTTTAAACAGGTTTGCACTGATGTGGAAGGCTTGAGGGATTTGTAGTTTGTGCACTGTACCAATAGAACCAGAAGAGAAGGATGTGGCAGAACTTTTTGATTGTGCCATTTTCCAAGCAACTTATTATCAGCAGCTCCTTTAATTAACTGGGCATTCGTAGGATGTTACTCGGACACCAGATTTAAAAGCGGCAGTCAGTTCCTTTTCCTTCCAATCCAGTCCACAGATGCTTTTGAGAAAAGGGGCCTCAAGACTGTTCTTTGAGACTCTGGTGGTAGGATAGTATTTCAACATCCAATTTCCCAGGAAGCAGTTTATTAAAAGAGTGTTCTTTCCATCCTTTATCCATAGCTTACGTTCCAGAACCACTTCCATCATCCACAGTAAGGACTTTTTCCAGGACTGTAAATATCTTCATGGGGTTATTAGTGGCATTTGTTTAATACTTTTGCCATTATTTTGCTTTACTGTATTTGAAGGTAGTTATTCTAGTAAATAAGGAATATTTATATATTTGTGTGTTGGGTGTGCTTAGTCTGTATGAGCAATTTCCTATGGTGTTGTTAATATTTGGGTGGCAAGGTGAAAATATGATAGGGCTTAGGTGTTGGCCTGATTCTAGCCATCCCTAATTTTAAAATTGTAGTGGCTTCTTTGCTACGTATTCTGGTGTCAACCTCCATGCTTGCTAGAGTCAGGAGGTCTACAACCCTTTATGAATGTTCTCTATTCAATGATGTGGTTTACAACTGCCAAAATAATAGTCCTTTTTAAAACTTACAAAACAACCAATAAGTCCTATCTTACACCTCCACTACCACTTATCAAAATGACATTTTTTAATGTCAGCCTTATCCATTTCTTATCCGTTAGGACAAGCCCCAAGACTCTATTCAGAAACTTTGCTAGAAATGTAAGATAAGTCCGAGAATCTCTTTAGAAACTGAGTGTAAAATCTTGTCCAGGATTACTACCATTCCTTCATTTGTATTTAGCTCAGACCCAGGTGTTCTGCCTCAGGAGCATCGGCACTAATGGGTATGGATGTTTCCATTTTGTTGCACCAGTTTCCACTTCACCATCAGATTCCACTCCTATGGATAACAATTGGTTTACATGTTGTTTCATTACCTTGTCTTTTATATGTACAAGGTGCAGTACATTGCCAAATTTTTGTATATTTACCTTGCACCCAGCTCGAGCCTTCTCCACCTAGTACACTCCAATTTAACACACTCTGTTGGGGCATAAATTCTGTAGTTCCTCTTGGTTTTCAGTATCCTTTATTTCTTTCTTGTTTGTAAAACAGTTGCTTCATTACTGACCACGGGTCCATAACTTTATATTCAGAAAAGCTCCATGGTTGGGGGTCTTTCCTGTTGAGGCATGAGGTGGGGTACGATAACAAACAAGAAATTATCTTTGCTCTAATGATCTCTGGCACCCTGTTTTTTTTTACAATTCTAATCTGAATGTTTCACCATATGTTCTGCAGCTCCATTTCTTTATGGACAATAGGGTGCTGAAGTCTTGTGTCTTGCTGCATTTAGTCTAAGGAACTCAGCAAATTCAGCGGACTCAGAGGACCATTGCCTGATACTGTTTCTTCCAGAAGGCCATAGGCAGCAAATAGTATTTTAAAAACCTCAACCAACCTAGTGGTAGTTGTGCCATTCATCATCTTAA
This sequence comes from Polypterus senegalus, assembly GCF_016835505.1. NCBI lineage: Eukaryota > Metazoa > Chordata > Cladistia > Polypteriformes > Polypteridae > Polypterus > Polypterus senegalus. The sequence continues at coordinate 6,048 of NW_024379890.1, forward strand.
TCTCACTCCACATAGAATAAACATCTACTAACACTAAAAACTTCTGTCCATTTTTTTCACAAAAATCCAAGTGAAGCCAGGGTCTTTCAGCCTAACTCCAAAAATGTACAGGTGCTTTTTCTGAAAGATTCCTATTTTCTTGACAGGTTCTTCTTAACGCCCACCTTCACCTGTATCTGCCTGTCCAGTTTTGGTCACCAAACTGTTTCCAGGCTATCACTTTAATGTTTGCTATTCCTGAGTGTTGCTTGTGTAACCTGACCAGTAGGGTACTATATAACAATGCTGGAATTACCACTCCAGCCCCAATAAAACAATTGTTATCTACTGTGAGTTCTATTCTTCTCTGAAAATAAGGCTTCAATTCATCTTCACTTAGATACTCCTGACCACCCATTCAGTGTGTAGAGTTTCACCTTCTTCATCATTGAATCTCTAATTGTTACTTGAACAATACGTATCTGCTGCTGAAACTGGGGCTTTTTTATAGCAATAGCAACATACTTGTATAATGTCTCACAATGACTGTAACTGCCAAGTTAGAAGTTTTTCTTTTTCATTTTCTTCCTTTATAGTCTTTCTGATGTGTGTCCTTGTGATGATGCGGGTTCGCTCCATGCTCCCATCTGCTGCCCTTGAACTCATCACCGTTGGTAATGTCACAGATGAGCTAAGCAGTGAGGCAACAACAAAGCAAGGATGGTGTACAAATGTGCAAAGTGCTTTTTTTAAAAAATCAACAAAAAAAAACAAAGTGTTCAAATAAAGAGTGCAGTGTTTCAAAAGTCAATAAATAAATCAAAATAAATTAAAAATAAAATAAAAATAGCAAGTGAAAATGTGGAGTTTAAAAACAATAGAAAAAGTCATCTTAAAAACAACGAAGTTAAAACAGCACAGGAAGCATTCTTTTAAAAACAACAACACCTTTTTACCAACGACAACTCCCCTACTCCTCCCATCTGGCCTCCTCAACAGGGGAGTAGCACTACCTGCAGCTGACCTTCACCCTGCCTACTTTGGCTGTTCAATTCGCCTCTCTGATCCCTGGCTCCGGTAGGTTCCTCCTGACAGCAACTTGGGATCCACAGCAACCAGGGAGCCCACACTGAGGAATACCCGTCCCAAGTCCTGACTCCCGCTGCCTTCCGTGGCCTTATGAGGAGAGTCATCTGTCTTCCGGTCATTCCCATCCTTCATAAAACAAACTCTGCGGGAGCGACCACAACTACTACTCCCCGGGTGTCGGCCAAACACCCAGGCATCATGCAAGCTGCATGCAAGCCTTCACTCGCTTCTTCGGGCCCCCTGCACCGGCTTTCTCTCTCCACTGCTTCCTGCTTTCCTCTACAACCTCCGTCTTCTTTCTTTCTTTTTCTCTTTTTCTCTCCCTCCTAACCTCCGGGCTTTCTTTATAATGGATGTGGCAGCTGTGGCAATCAACAGTTTCCGGGAACAATTCGAGCAGACCGTCACTCACCTGTGCACTTAGGTGAGAAACGTCCGCACATGAATCCACCGGGAACCACTTCAGCCACACCACGCCTGCTAAGCTGCTGACGTGGTGATTATTTATTGAAAAGTGGCCCTTTGATGGAAGCTGTGGACCCTATATCACAGTCCTTTTAGTCATAATGTGGGCATTGTGGACACTTGAGGGTTCTGTTTCTCCATGAAACCAAACAGACAGATGCCTGACACAAGTTAAAATCACTAAGAAACTTTTAATTCTTTCTTCTTCAAAATAGTGCCTTCTAAGCACCACATCTACAATAAACACATATAAACATAAATCTCTCCTCTACTACTCCCAGCAAGCTCTGTCACGCTCCCTCCCAACTCCAGGTCACTAGCTGGGTCTCCACCAGACCTTTATGTAGTCCTTGACCCGGGCTATATGGAATGCAGAAATCCCTGTGTCCCTGCAGCATCACCTGGCGGTCCATGGTACCCAGCAGGGCTGGAAGCTGAACTCCATATTCCATTGTGCCCTGTGTGAATCCAGGACACGCTATGCTACAGGGAAGTGCCATCTAGCATCCTGGGTGTGTCGGCCGGGTTTAGCTGCTGGCCGTCCATCACAGTGTATATACAGATCAAATCCTAGTTATAGAGAATGTTGAAACATTTTCAAAATAACAAATACTTTCTATTGGCCTGGCCAAACGTTCAAACAACATCACGTTTAACAGATTACTGGTGACCATAGTCAAACATGTATACATATTTTCCTTATATTTGTTATAACAATATTTCGATAAAGAAATATTTTATGGTCTCATTAATTTTTTACAATGGGATTCCACCTGTATACGTATATGTATTTTATTGAAGTGAAGGTCTGTGATAAAATTTGCAAATTTTTAGCTAGAAATTCACAAAGGAAAAAAATGAATCACATATCTTAAATTTTTATTTTATTCTGAGTGTTCGACACCTGTCAAGTGTCATCATCAGAGGAAAATGATTAGACATTCAGGATGCAAAGGCAATATATTGCAAATGAAGAAGGAGGTGGAAGGGGTGAGTGGGTGGATTAGTAAGGTGAGGTTCAGAGGGTATTGATCTTAAAATCTTTTTTATTATTTGGATGTTCTGCTTTTTAAGCCTGCATATGCTGGGTTCATGTCCAATTGTCTGTTAGTGGTGTTTTAATTTGATACCCTGATTCAGCCAGCTCTCTGGCACTCTTAGTATATCTCTTGAATCTTACCTGCAGTGTGTCCAAATTAAACATGTGTCTGGTTGAACAGGTATGTCATATATCAGAGAACATGGGTTCTTCCTTGACAGTATTGCAATGTTCTTGTATACGTGTATACGTATTTTGGATATTTTCCCAGTATATCATGCATTACTGGTAGCTTGCAACCAGTTTCAAGTAGCTCACCAAAGGATTAATGAATCCTACATAAATTTGAAACTTAATTAGTCAAATTAAGGGTGAGCGATCTTTCAAAAAATCATATCATGATCCACAATCCTGAATTGCAATCTATCTTTTCAATGTGGCATACACTTAAAAGAATATCCGGACTCAAATTCATCAAGACCTAAGTAACACTTTATTTTTAAATATCACGAAGTTGAATTAATTGTTCTCTGTCGATTAAGCTAAGCAGAGATAAGAATCGCCCGGCGCTGGTGAGAGGAGGAATTGCCCCCTCGGCCGCTGCCTTTTACTTGGATTCACATGCAAATAATACATTAATAATACAATAATAATATATATGATGCATGCAAATGAGAGAAGTCACAAAATCAACGAATATTCAAAACAAATTATACAAAAACCCAATCTAAATCTGTTAGGTAGTGAAAAGCGGACAGACAGACATTGGATTTATATATTTTATATTAGTAAACCTTCGAAATAATGTCAGTTAAAATCTCAGTAGCATTCTCAGCCTTTCTGGAGCTTAGTAGAGCCAGATAACTATAAGAATCTTCACCAAGCAGCTCTGAAAATGTCTGTTTTATTTGGGTCTAAAACCTCTGTGAGTCTGCCTTTTCTGACATGCATGTCATGAAATCAAAGTTCAGAACAAGAGTGACAGATGAACATTTAAATGACTCCATAGAGTGAACCTAAGTGGCTACACTCCACCATACTCTCTTGTTGACTCCATGCAGTGCCAGTCATCTAAATAACTAAAAAACACATCACACATGCAACTGGACATGTGAATACTCTTGTGAAGTGAAACATTGACATGTAACAAAATGACAAATGAATTAGTAATATCTGTGTATTTGTAATTGCATTGTTTTGTTTTGACAGCATTATGTTTTAATTGAATAGTGTGAGATACACTAGAAAATGCATACATGCATACAAAATGCACTTGCAGGTAACCAAATATTTTTGTGATGTTGTAAAGCAAAATATGAGTTGTGGAAACCAACATTTTGCAATGTTCAGGCAAAACAAGCTTATTCAGTTTGTTTGTTGAAATCAGCTATGAGAATAAGCGTTAGAAAAAATGAGTAGCTGCTGCCATTTTCATTTTGTAAAAGTAGCTCCCCAGGGGAAAGAAGGTTGTAGAGCCCTGGTATACTGTATAATGTGCTTTGTGTCTTGGCTGCAGATGTCTCGCTTTTGGCATTAAAAAGAACTGTCCAAAATATGTTTTCCAGTTTATGTGCTACTTTAATGCATGATCTGGATAGGATGCGCATTGTGATTTCTGATATACCACAGTGAGAAGGAATACTGTACCAGGTAGAATGGGAGATCAGGTTTGTGACAATTGTTTGTTGAGGTCTGGGGCATTTCTTATGTAAGTATTGTTTGATAAATGACAACCCAAACAACATCTTGATTTATTTTGCCTGTCATAGAGTCATAGACATCATAAAGATTTGGGGCAGCCACCAGTATATTTTTTCCTGACTGCAAAAGTTGATTTAAAGTAGCACAATGCATAGTACAGAGTCAGAACATAACTGAGTTGCATTGAACAAGATGGCAGTTTAACAGAAGAATGAAAATGATGTATGGGCCGAACGAAATCTTCTTCATGGCTGGAAGTGACATCATAACAACACTGGAACGAAATGATGTCCCTGGCGAAAGTGACTTCATTATCGGTTCGAAGTGACATCTTCATGACCGGAAATACACCATAGCACCGCCTGAACCAAGCAGAATTTCCGAGAAGGTCTGCAAAGGAAGAAAGTCAGAACACTCTGCCCCTGATCTGCGTAGAATTATTATT
>NW_024379891.1:0-5182 GCF_016835505.1 Polypterus senegalus
TTTAATAAATGTCATGAAGAGAGCTACTGAAATGGTTAAGTAAATTACAGATAAGAATATGCTGGGAGAAGGTTGATGTAATACACAAAATCAATCAATCAATCAATCAATCAACATTTATTTATATAGCACATATTCATACAAAACAATGTAGCTCAAAGTGCTTTACAAAATGAATAGAAAAATAGAAGACACAATAAAAATAAACATAAGTCAACATTAATTAACATAGAATAAGAGTAAGGTCCGATGGCCAGGGTGGACAGAAAAAACAAAAAAAACTCCAAAGGCTGGAGAAAAAAAATAAAATCTGTAGGGGTTCCAGACCACGAGACCGCCCAGTCCCCTCTGGGCAATCTACCTAACATAAATCATCATATTTTCATGGAAGGACCTGATGATGATGGTCACGTAGACTTCTGGCTTTCAGTCCATCATTGTTGGAGCATCATGATGCTTTTGATGAGGTGGTGGGGGCGCAGCCCGCCACCACAAAGAAACCGGAAAAAGAAACAGAAGAGAGAGTAGGGGTCAGTACGGATTTTAGAGCCACCATGAATAGTTATTATGAAGAATTGAACACACAGAGTATCAGGATTATGTTAAAGTGAAGTTATAAAAAGGCCATGTTAAAGTAATGTGTTTTCAGTAGTGTTTTAAAGTGCTCTACTGTATTTGCCTGGCGAATTCCTATCGGCAGGCTATTCCAGATTTTAGGTGCATAGCAGCAGAAGGCCACCTCACCACTTCTTTTAAGTTTAGCTTTTGGAATTATAAGGAGACACTCATTTGAAGATCTAAGGTTACGATTTGGAATATAACGTGTCAGGCATTCCGATATATAAGATGGAGCGAGATTATTTAAGGCTTTATAAACCATAAGCAGTATTTTAAAGTCAATCCTGAATGACACAGGTAACCAGTGTAGTGACATCAAAACTGGAGAAATGTGTTCGGATTTTCTTTTACCAGTTAGGATTCTAGCAGCTGCATTCTGCACTCGTTGCAAATGATTTATGTCTTTTTTGGGTAGTCCTGAGAGGAGTGCGTTACAGTAATCTAGTCTACTGAAAACAAAAGCGTGAATTAATTTCTCAGCATCTTTCAATGATACAAGAGGTCTAACTTTAGCTATGTTTCTTAAATGAAAAATGCTGTCCTAGTGGTCTGATGAATATGCGATTTAAAATTCAGATTACAGTCAACGGTTACCCCTAAATTTTTTACTCCGTCTTAACTATGAACCCTAGTGCATCAAGTTTATTTCTGATAACCTCGCTGAATCCATTATTGCCAATTACCAAAATTTCAGTTTCTCTTTATTTAGTTTGAGAAAATTACTATTCATCCATTCAGAAATACCAGTAAGACATTGTGTTAGTGTATCGAAAGAGTCAGAGTCATCAGGTGCTATTGATAAGTACAGCCTCGGGTGAAGACGTCACTTCCGCCCATCTTTGATGACGTCACTCCGGCCTCTGATGATGACGCCACTTCTGGTCCTCCAATGATGACGTCACTTCCGGCCTCTGATGATGATGTTACTTCTGGCCCTCCCACAATGACATCATTTCTGCTCTAATCATGTCCAGCAGCCATTTTCTGTATAAATAGCCACCCACCATCATCAACTGTTGTCTAATGTCTGATTTATTTCTGCATTCCGACCAAATTTTGCTACAAGTCAATATACGGGGCTATTCCCCAACTCTTTATAATTGTTTTTGTGTAAGTTATTTCGTCACAATTGGCATAGTCGGCAGGATACAGTTCCAGAATGAGCAAGGGACAGGACCTGAATACCGCTCTGAACACTTTGGCAGGAACTTCAACAGGTGAAAATCCAACTCAGTGATACGAGGACCACTGGCTGAATCAGAAGCATGTGCCATGGCAGCTGTAAGGGTAGAGACGTCACGGTCAGTACCTTCTCTATTAACCTACTTAACTGAAGGAGATGACATCAAACCTACTTCTTAGTATTCGAGCGCAACGCTAAGCATAACGCCTGGCCGCAGTTGGAGTGGGCCTACATTCTGGCACCCTACTTGAAGGGGGAAGCGTAGAAGGCTTATTACGATCTGACGGAGGAGCATTCTGCCGATTATGATACTCTCAAGAGAAAAATATTTAAACACTACAGTGTATCTGCGGCTCAGCAGGTGACAAAATGGAGAGAGTACAAGTTCAATCCTGATCGATGAATCCGCATATAAGTGTACGAGGTGGGGCAAAGTAAGACGCTGCCTACAGCCAGATGTAAACAGTGGCCAGCGTATGGCCGAACTCCTTACGATTGAAACCATCATTAATGCTCTCCCTGACAGAGTCGCCCAGCAAGTCTGTAAAGAAGAGGTCACCTTAATGGATAACCTCGCATTACAAATAGTAGAGCTGCACTGGGCAGTTTGAAAGTTCGAAGGGTCGGAACGGCACTCTCGCCCATCCAGACAAGTTCGTGTACCTTTTAATGAGCCTACCCAATCTCCTGACATCTCTACCCAGGATGAAAGAAAGACCGATCTATCCCCCGCGCTGTTTCAAGTGTGGAGGGGTAGGACATCTATTCACTGCATGTCCATCCCCAGAGCCGATGGATTGTTCATTTGTAAAGAAGGAGAGGTACTGTACTGTAGTCAATCCTTTATCTTTTCCTTATACAAGAGCAGTAGTGCTTAATGGCTTTTAAAGTTACTGCGATGTTTGATTCCGGAGTAACATTTCTATTGTTGCTCGCCGTTATGTTTTCAAACTGATCTTATGGTTTAGCCATTGTCGTGGTAAATGTATTCATGGGGACACGCGATATTACAATGCCGCTTCCTGTATCATCTCTGTGGAAAACGTCATGAAAACTACAATAGTAGCGGAATGGCAAATCCACCATATCCAGTGATACTGGGGCAGGACTGGTCCTATAATAAAGTGGTAATAATATTTCTGCAATTGTAATCAAAGAGGTTTTGTAATCGAAAGTAAAGATACTACTCCAGCTGCCTCCATGCCAGTGCAATAGCTCCCCTATCCCTGATACAGTTAATTTAATAGATGGAGATGAAGGTTCATCAGGCACTACGGAGGCACAGCACCTACCGTAGGACCTGCTTCGACTGAAACTCCACCCCTTAAGGTAGCGAGGACCCCTGAATGAATTAGCTTCTCAGTTTAAATTTACTCCGCATCCTTTAAAAGGGAGCAGTGGAATGATGATTCCTTAAAATTCACTAGAAATGCGGTGGTATCAGTAAAAGGACAAATGTCTGCAGATCCTATTCCACGAATGCCCTACTTTGTATTAAAAAATGATTTATTGTATCGAGTGGCTGAACACGAAGGTGAAACTAGGACTTTGTTGCTAGTTCCATGACGTATTGCCCGTCAAGTGTGTGAATTAGCACATGCCCATTTACTCAGAGCCCATTTGGGGACCGAAACACTTTGAAGGGTATTAAGTTCTGATTCTATTGGCGGGAATAAACGAGGAGGTCAGGCGATTTCTGTACATCGTGTCCAGAATGTCAGATTCGTCACATTCCTAGAAGGGACCGTGCTCCTCTTATTCCTCTACCCCTTATTACGTCCCATTTGAAAGAGTAGGTATTGACCTCAGGGACCCTTGAACCTTCCATACGTGGTCACAAATATATATTGGTTTTAGTCGATTATGCCACGTGATTTAGAGAGGCGTTCCTTGCTCTCCTCAAATTCTAAAAATATTGCAGGGGAAATTGGCAGGATATTTGCGCGTGTTGGGATTCCCAAAGAGGTTTTAAATGACCAAGGAACTCGCTTCACTTCGGAGACATTCAGGGAAGTTGCTAGAATTACTGTAAATATATCAAGACTGAAATCTTCGGTTTGTCACCCTCAAACAGATGGGTTGGTAGAACGATTCAATCAGACACTCCATCAGATATTAACGCAAGGTAGTTAGGCGAGGATGGGAGGAACTGGGATAAGTTACTACCCTCGTATTTCTTTTGCTTATCGAGAAGTCCCACAAGCCTCCCACGGGTTTTCTCCTTTTGAACTCCTGTATGGAAGACAGTCCGCACGGTCTATTGGATATACTAAAAGAAGGATGGGAAGAAGAGGTACTTCCATCCTCTAATATTTTAGAATATACATCATGCAGTTACGTGATAGATTAAATAAAATTAAACCGGCACTAAAAGACCATACGGAAAAAGCTCAAGCAGCGCAGGTGCAGCATTATAACTGCAACACCACCCTTCGGGAATTTAATGGTGATGGTGCTCATACCTACTTCCGATTCTAAATTATGTGGTTCATTGGCAAGCGCCATACGAGATTAAGGAATGAAAGGACTCCGATTATTTGGTTAAACAACCTAATCATCGAGCGAAAGTGAGCGGGTATATCATATTAACAAACAACAACATTTATTTATATAGCACATTTTCATACAAACAGTAGCTCAAAGTGCTTTACAAGAATGAAGAAATAGAAAATAAAAGACACAATAAGAAAACAAAATAAATCAACATTAATTAACATAGAATAAGAGTAAGGTTCAATGGCCAGGGGACAGAAAAAAAAAAAACTCCAGACGGCTGGAGAAAAAAATAAAATCTGTAGGGATTCCAGACCATTAGACTGCCCAGTCCCCTCTGGGCATTCTACCTAACATAAATGAAACAGTCCTCTTTGGATTTAGGGTTCTCACGGAAGGACTTGATGATGATGGTCACGTAGACTTCTGCCTTTTAATCCATCCATCATTGTTGGAGCATCATGAAGCTTTGAGTAGGTGGAGGTGGAGCAGGCCACCACCACAAAAGAAACCGAAAAAAGAAACAGAAAAGAGAGTAGGGGTCAGTACGGATTTTAGAGCCACCATGAATAGTTATTATGATGAATTGAACATACAGAGTATCAGGATTAAGTTAAATTGAAGTTATAAAAAGGCCATGTTAAAGTAATGTGTTTTCAGCAGTGTTTTAAAGTGCTCTACTGTATCAGCCTGGCTGAATTCCTATTGGCAGGTTATTCCAGATTTTAGGTGCATAACAGCAGAAGGTCACCACCACTTCTTTTAAGTTTTGTTCTTGGAATTCTAAGGAGACACTCATTTGAAGATCTGAGGTTACGATTTGGAATATAAGGTGTCAGACATTCCGATATATAAGATGGAGTGAGATTATTTAAGGCTTTTATTTAA
>NW_024379892.1:0-5515 GCF_016835505.1 Polypterus senegalus
TACGGAAACTCGCTCGGGGATAGCCTACTGGGTACGATCAAACTACATCGGTGCTTTTACTGGTATGGCGTAAGCAAAAGCTAAGCTACATAATGCTGGTTATATATTGAAGATGGGGTGGCGCTTCCATTGGAAAGAAAAGATTCATTTCAAAGGCATACACTGATGGCCAGGATGAGTACAACAGTAATAAATAAAAGCTTACAGCATTCGATGTTGCAAGGCGGTCTACCAGCCTCGTATACTGGCTTAACCTTGCGTCTTTAACTTCAAGATCAGGCCTTTCAAATTGGTATTGCCATAATCAACAGTAGCGTTCCATAATGCTGGTTATAAAATTGAAGTTGAATTGGGTCGCTAACAATGGAAAGGATAAAGATTCAGTTCCCAGCCATGCAATGATGGTCAGGTGGCGTACTTACAGTACAGGAAAAAAGCTTACAGCATCCGGGGATCCCAGACAGCCTCCCATCTAAGTACTGGCAGAGCGCATGCATATTTAACCTCGTAGATCAGTAGTAGTGTGTGTGTATAGCTTTGGTCACTGAGTGCAAGGGAAAAATAATAAATTATAGTCTATAAGTTATTAAACAGTAAAACATTAATGTTTAAATACAGGTACATTGAAATTACATTTTCTATGTGAACGTTCAAATTTGTGCCTCGCTCGATTGTGAATCGCCTAATATTATTTGGCGTGGTGTAGAAAAGGTCCGTGTTTGCACTTGTCTGGGCTATAAGCGCGGGAGGATGAAAATTAAAAGTGCTCACTTTGACTTAAGGCAGAAGGCAGTCACGTCTCAAAGGCGGCACAGCTATGCGCACAGCAGTGCTGGCTGCTCGACTTTGCTGGCAGGAGACCCCAGTTTGCAGACACGTTCATGATATCAAAAGTCTCAGCGCTCTTTGGAGGTCATTCATATATATATATATAGCAAAATACCCGCGCCTCGCAGTGGAGAAGTAGTGTGTTAAAGAAGTAATGAAAAAGAAAAGGAAACATTTTAATAATAACGTAACATGATTGACATTGTCATGAGTGTTGCTGTCATATATGCCTGCCTAAATAAGTCACCCTAAGCTTTGCTCTTACTTTATTTACCGTTCATTTAATCATGGCTAGTGGCGGAAAAATTATAAAATGGAAGGAGGATGGCTTTACCAAAACAATTATTGATGGTGAATCGATTATTCATAAAGCTTGAATTGGTGATCTGTTTTTCTGTGTTAACCTCATATTTTTTCATACTTCTTCTCAAACTAAGGTGGTGCGAGGGTAAAATGAATCTGGAACCGCTGATCAATGTAATCGGTGTACCAGGAAATCATGCATTGACAAAAGCTCCCCTTTGCTTGTAATGCAAAGTGTGATTAAATGCATTATTTTTAAGCGTTATGGAGCACATGCATGAAGCTTCTCAGCTGTGCTTGTGCTAAGAAAAGGAAAGATTTTAAAAATAACGTAACACGATTGTCAATGTGACCTTTTGTAAGTAGTGCCTGGAGGATTCAGTGTGTAGAAACTCTATAGAGACAGCGTGTGTATTAACTTGTGGGATTTTTCTGTGAGTATTTGGTGGCAGTCTGAGGAAGTTGCTCGAAGAAGGCGTTAGCATGAGAGCTCAGCTCAGAGCAAATGAGGTGAATGGGAGGGGAGATGATGACGTGACTCCCCCACCCGCCTTTAACTGTCAATCCCCCACAAACACAGTCTCTCGGAATTTGCATAAGCACACCCCTTCACCTACAATTTTAACTTAGTTACAAAGTGATCAAAACTCTCGCTTATATCCTCGTCGCCCTCATTAAACTTGTATCCCGCATTACCTGTGGGTATGTGAAACGCCAGCGGTAGCCTGTCTATGAACTTAATTTAAAGTTTAGGTTTACACCTTGCTTTCTTTCGAGCTGGCAACACTCATGAATATGGTAGTATGTCACTCGCTCACTTCTTATTGTTTTTCGCTGCCTTCTCAATTATATAATGCATGTTTTCTTAAGCGCTTTTGGAGGTCTTCCTGGTTTTCTACGCACTGCGCTGACAGTCAGTTCACGCGATTACGTGGGGCGTGATGATGTCACACGAAACTCCGCACCCCCACGTCATTCCAGCTCAACTCCATTACAGTTAATGGAGAAAAATACCTTCCAGTTATGACCATTAGGCATAGAATTTCGAAATGAAACCTGCCCAACTTTTGTAAGTAAGCTGTAAGGAATGAGCCTGCCAAATTTCAGCCTTCTACCAATACGGGAAGTTGGAGAATTAGTGATGAGTCAGTGAGTGAGTGAGTGAGTGAGTGAGTGAGGGCTTTGCCTTTTATTAGTATAGATAATAATTCATATGCAGGCTATTTTGACAAGTACAGTGATCCCTCACTATATCATGCTTCGACTTTCGCGGCTTCACTATATCACGATTTTTTTCTCATACACGCTTACGTCACTAAGCATGCGCTTTCTGAGAACTTTTATTTAAGCCCCACGATGGCTCCTAAAGCCGCTTTTCCACTGCATAGTACGGCACGACACGGTTCAGTACAGCTCACCTTGGTTCGGCTCAGTTCAGCTCGGTTTTGCGCTTCGACTGCAGTTTAGCACCGCTTTAGAGTGGGCGGGATTATTCCGCGTATCGTTATAGTTGCGCCGCCTCTACTGCTCGCTCTTCATTTTTTAACTTGTCCCTACAGTGTTTGTAAAGTCCTATGGTAGCCGGTATGCGTAAAGAGCTGAGCGACCTCCTGGAAAATATTTTTCATTCCGCGTCGCCCCATCCAGCTCTCGCTGGATCCTGTCCTCGGCTACCAACGAGGAGGCGCCTGTACTTCCTCAACAGACCCTTGAACAGCCATTGTTGGTTAAAACCAGTTCGAACCTTCACGCGGGTCTGTTGTGTCCCGTGTCGCAAGTTCAGTGACGCTTAGTAATGAGGATTTTCTCCGGCCAATCAGTGACCAGAGTTTACACGTCACATTTTGGTAACGGTTCGGCACGCTTGGAACCTCGGCTGAGGTGGTACTAAAAAAAGGACCAGGTACCAGGTACTGTTCCCAGTGGAAAGCCCCGCAAAAGTGAGCTGTACTGAACCGTGTCGTGCCGTACTTGCAGTCTATACAGTCAGGCAAAACATGCTACTTTTTAAGCCTTCTGACAATAAAACTAAGCACCAGAGGAAGATGCTTACTATCCAGGAGAAGTTGAAAAACTCTTGGATATGATCAAAGATGGCAATACCCTACAAAAGCCTCCTCACGCATATGAAAAAACAGCGCCAGCAATTGCCTATCAAGATGTTCTTCAGCCGCGCACCCAGACACCCACTGCCTACTCCTAGTACTCCTTCAGTGGAAAAAGTTAACGACACACCTGCTGAAGATACTGAACTACCTGAAGACTCTCCTACTGAGGTAGTGCCTTCATAGGTTAGTGGTTGTGTGTAAGAACTGTGTGTGTGTATAATTAAATGTACAGTACAATAATCTACTATATAAAAGCGATCGGGATTGTCCTTCCATCCCGTGAGTGCAAAGCATAGCGGTATTCCGCTTATCACTACTTACTATGTGCGTGCAAATGGCGATGTGAGTAGAGTTCTGGTGCTCCCATTGTTCCCTTGCTTTTGTGCACTGGAAAAATAGACAAAATTATGTCTCTGGAAAGAATTAATGTTGATGGAGTACAAATGCCTCACCACGTAGTAAATATCAGGGGAGATGGTGCTTGCTTATTCTCATCTATAGCTTATTTAGTGCATGAAACTCCATCTTTAGTGGTACAGATTCGGGTTGACATTGTACCGCACTTTTGGACAGGCACCGAGGGGATAAAAACTCAACCCACCAACCTGACACCCCAACCCATGCCCCCCCCTCCCCCCAAACCCCCATTGGGAGATGTTATGAATGGGCACTTTGATGTTCTCATTCCCTACACTTACATGCCTGGTGTACACATGGAGCTCATACAAATTGAGGAAAAAAGTTGGTCGCCTTAAAAGCCGGGTGAGCCTAGTAATAATATGATATTTGTAATGTCTAATATGTCTTAGTTTCTCTTATTTTGTCTAATATATTGGGTAATATGAGTGTAATGGTAACTAAAGGGTTTTATTTCATAGCGTGAGGGCTCTAATAATGTTAAAATACGTATTTAGAAGGTCGTAAACAGGTTTTCTCTACTCTAACTGTGAAAATATTCGATTTATAAATAAAGAATCCTACTTTGCGAAAATTCATTTATCACGGTAGAGTCTGGAACGGATTAACCGCAATAAACGAGGGTTCACTGTACAACGATGATTCAATATCCAGACCACAGTGACAAACTAAATCTTCACTGCTACCTACAGAGTGCATAAAAAAGGTTTCACTAAATACATCTTACTCCAGCATGCTGTGTACCTGCTGCCACTCATTTTGTCTGTACCATGACACTCAATATTAGAAATGCTAGTAACTCAAAAGTGTACTGTCTAATTTTGCACAGTTTTTACATATGCTAATGCTTTCATTACTGATACAAAAAAGTTTGCTAATGCTAAAAGGGACAACATTGCATTTCTAGAATTCCTTTTTTATTTAACACAAAGAATACAAAGTTTTTTGAAAGCTTTATTATTATAGTGACTAGAAAATTTGACTAGTTTATGTAGCATTACATAAAGCACCATACCTGCTTCCAAAAGGTCCACATAACTAGCAAATATTAATACTAATATGCTTTGTCATTTGCATCATTCAATAATTTAAAAGCAGCAAGGATAGAATCAACTCTTTTCCATGCGCTTCTCGAGAATGTCCCCAATAACACTAATACAGTAGGGGCCCTAAAGGCTTCTGTATTAAAATGGATATTTGATGAGATGCCACATCCATCCTACAGTATACACCAGATCTAGCCCTTACCAACTATCATATGTTTTCCAGTCTGGAGGATTGATGAAGATGTCTAATCAGCAACAGATGAGTTGTTGCTAAAAGAAGAAAAATGTTTTGAGTGGCACAGAAAAGCTTTGTAAATATTACAACAAGCATAATAGTAACCCCAGAGATTATGTTGAAAAACTTATTTTGTTTTACTGGAGTTTCTCAAAAAGGACACCCCACATATTTAGTTTCTCTACACATGCAGAACACAGTCACAGATTATCACCGATGGATCTCATCAGCCTGTATAATTAGCCCTTTTGAAATCTGAAACAATGAAGTTTGCAAAAATATAATACAATGCTATTGCAAATGAGTCCTAGTAGTTACAGTATACTTATGTTACTTGAGCTATCTAGATTATGTGACAATATTAAGTAAAACTATTTCCAGTTATTTGAGTTAATAGGCATTCAAGGACTTGACTTGCTAGTGTATTTTCTTTACCTTACATTATGCCGAATTGTTACATGACTGTCTTTCCTCCTATATATATCTGCATAATGGACTCTGAGACTTTCTTCTTGTTCTTTTTTCTATATGAGCATTTGGAAAGGTGCTATATAAATAAATTATTAATAAATTATTTA
>NW_024379893.1:0-9267 GCF_016835505.1 Polypterus senegalus
GCCCTTTTTTTTTTCCCAAAAACAAAATTTTTTAAAAGCAAAAAACCCTTTAGTCCCCTTTCCCTTCTGAGTGGAAAAATCCCCCCTTTTAAAAAAAAGGGGGGAAAAAAAAAAAACAAAATTTTGCCTTTAAAAAAAAACAGGAATTTTACTTCCCCCTCCCTTAAAAAGGGGCCCTTTTTTTAAAAAAAACGGGGAAAAAATTAAAAAGAGGCCCTTTTTGAAAAAACCCAAAATTTTTTCAAAAAATCTCAAGCAAATAAACGGGTTAAAAAACCAGGCGTCCCATTTTCGGACGAACCCCCTTTTTGGGACACCCCGTCCCCGGCCCCCCCAAAAGATCGGGAAATGTGGCGTGGGCTTTTTCCAAAAAATGGATTTCCCTGAGCCCAGACCCATTCAGCCTTTCTGATTCCCCCTATTTTCTCCGGGGCCGGCTCTAGTGGGGCAAGGGGGGGCAATCCCCCCTTAAAAAATGTCCTCCCCCCTTAAATCAAACTTTTAGGGTTTGGGAAAAAAAAATAGTGATAAATGGACAAATTTTACTACAAAGCTGAAAATCCACGGGAAAAGAATAAATGGATGATAGGTTCACCTCTTGTTCCCTTTCCCCCGTTTTTTTTTTGTCCGCAGGCTCACACAAAACTCGGGAGACCCCCCACCACCCTCCCCCAGCAAACATCCAATCCTGTGGTATGCAAAGGGCCCGGTGTCAGGTTTTCTCAGTGGCAGGGAGGAAAATGGGTCCCAACGGCAAGGGTTTGAGGAAGCAGAAAAATCTCGTATCCACAGCGACTCTGAGAAAATTAAAACAACTAAAAATACATCTATATTTGTACAGTCAATGGGGCTAGCCCAGTGTTCTTCCCCACTGTTTCAGTCTGGTAGAGGTGTCTTTTTCTCGATCCCACAAGCACCACCACTCATAGAGCCTACTGGGGGGACCTGTGTTTCTGTCAGCCCCGAACAAAGCCCCACCCAGCTTCCTAGCTCTCCAACAGTTTTCTCGTTTCTATACTGATGTAATCACAGCGATTTTAGAAAAACATTCCTTTCCCCCCAAATTTCCCAGCAGCCCACAAAGGAAAGTTAATCTTGAGATGCATCCTTTTAATTTTTAAAGGTGGGTTTTCTCCTTTACCAATGCAGTAGCAATGATGCTGCTGTGGTACATCAGAACGGGAGCTGGATGTCACTCCTTGGCATCAACGGTTTCCCTTCCTCTCCCAAACAATTGCCCCCAAACACCCCACTCACCCCAGTGCCCAAAATGGCAATACACTTCCCAATACTAGGTAGTTCCCCCAAAACGTGTAAACGGTGGTACAACATTAAGATCTTCAGTCCTGCCGTCCGCACCGACCATGGCGGGGAGTACTCTGTTGGGCGGGGATGCTGCCTTTTTCCCCTGGAAAATATGGCAATTTTAGGGGGATGTGTTTTTACCAACGGGTTTTTTCCCAAACGGGAAAGAAATTTTGAGAGACAAGGGGCTAAGAAAATTTTGTGTCAGCCCAACCATATCTTAACCATCTGGATGAGCATAAAAGAGAGAGGACACAGGGGTGACAGTGGATTCAATGTTGGTTGGTAAAACACAATTTGGGGAAAAAAACTTACTTGTCAAGAGTATTGGTGTGCTCTAAGGTTTCTCTTGTAAATGATTTGGGGGCCCGTGGGACTGCAAAAACCCTTTGAGACATGTCGTGGTAATGATAAACATTCCAGGTATTTTCAAAACGATGGAATATACTTTAAAGAAGGATAAAAGACAAGCATTTCTAAGGGGTACCCCAAAAAATCAAAAACATCAAGGAATCAAAATAAATTATAAAAACACTGGCTGACATGGTCTTGAGGGTCGGGAAAAAAAATTTAAAAAGTGCTGATTCCGGGTTTTGCCTCAAAGTGTGGGAAGGGATAGGGAAATTTGGGGAACATTAGTCTGTGATAATAGGTTTTCAGAAATTCCACCCAGAGGAGCATCTTATTGGGTTGCTTGCTAAAAAGCCGAGCCCATCCCCGGACCCTTTAACCTTTCTGATGCTGGCAAAGTGCTGACATATACTGAGCCAGTGTTATAGGGGGCTTCTGTGATGAGTGGGGTTAGAGGTGTGTGCCTCGCCCCCAAAGGTTTGACAGATATGTAAACGCCCCACTGCTACAACCCCACTGCACTTAGGGGCCCTTTGGCATGCCATGCAGAGTGACCCAAAATAGTTTTTTAGCCTATCTAGTTCATTCTACACCTTTTTCACCACCACTATGTGCTCAAAAACATGATCCCCTTGTAAAAAAAGGCCTTGAGATCAGAGGGACAAGCCACTGGGGGTACAAGGTACTTGGACAATCAAGAAAAATCCTTAGTATCCATCTGAGATAAAAGGAGGATGAGATGCGCAGTTGACCTTTGCCCCGAGACATCAGGCCTACTAAACAAATAAAGGGGGCATCCTTTAGTTGGAAAGTTCCCGGGCGGGGTGCTTGGTCTTAAACCACAAATCCTTTTTACAGTCTCAGTCAGTTGTTTTTCAGTGCTCGGGTTTTTGTTCAGCACTGGACTCCTTAAAACCATCTGGGGGATGACTGTTGGGGGTTCATCTCCTGCGAGGATGATCCGCCCCAACAAAAAGAAAAGAGCAAACACCTGGGGCAAAGTTTGGGCCCCAGCTTTGGGGCCCTACAGACCCGGGGACCCTTTTCCCAAATCAGTCCCGAAAAGTCCTTAACATCCTTACAGGGCCATTTCAAAAAGGAAAATAGATTTTCACACAAAAAATATTGACCTTGATGAAGGACATCTAGTCGCACCCAAACACTTTTTTAATCCCACCCCTTTTTCACCCCTCGGGTTTATGGCACTGTACAAGTTTTAAGTCTGAAAAAAGAAATTCTTGTGGGAAAAAAGATGCTGCTCAAAATGTTCAAAAAAACAGACCTGTCCACTTTTGTAAACTCCCGCAGGATACAATGCCTTTCCCGGTTGCATAAATTGTGTGTAACACCCGGGATGGGGGTGTCTTCAGCATCGTGGGAGTTCCTTCCCTTTTCACTTTTCCCAACCCCCCATGCACCATGTTATAAAAAAAAAGAGGAAATTTTGGGGATCTTGGCCCTTAGAAGTCCATAAAAAAATAACTTAGATAGGGTGAATTTAAGGGGTTTTTTCAAAAGGGGAAAAAGGGAGGTTGTTTTAGAAGGGTTGAGTAGAAGGAGAGTGGGCTTTCAGTTGCAAACAAGAGTTCAGTTACTTGCAATACAAAAAAAGCTTAAAAAAAAACAAAATAAAAAAAGAAAAAAAAAGTTCAAATGTTCTCTTCTAAATCTTTTTGTTCTAGAAATTAGTTTGAGAATTGTAGGAAAAAACATATGAAATTTTTTTTTTTTTTAATTACAAACCAACCCCTTTTTTAGTTTTGTAAATTTGGTTTATTGAAAAGGGCTTATTTTTTTTTATCTTATTTTCAAATTTTTTGAGAATTGGGATCTAATTTAAAATACATTTTATGTTGTTGGTTGTAAAGATCCGGGTGGGTATTTTTTTTATTCTTTTTTTTTTATTTTTTTCTCTATTTTTCAGTTTTTTTTTCAAGATTGGGAATTTTTTTTTTTTTATAACTTGGCCCACCCCCTTTTTGTTTTTTTTAATATTGGGAATAAAATGTATTGTTTTTAAAAATATATTTTGTTGCCCCTCCAAATTAAGGGAAATGTAATGTTTTAGTTTTTTATAATCTGATGGGAATATTTTTTATATTTTTTTTTGTTTTATTTTTCAGTTTTCCTCTGAGGGTTCCACCCTTTTGTGGGCAGGGGTTTGCGTCCTATGACCCTAAAAAGCTACCCGCGAAGTTAGCCTTGGTGGGGGGACCCAAGGTTGGGGGGGTCGGGGGGGGCGAAAGTAATCAAACAGACAAAACAGTTTTCCCGGAACCCCCACTCCCACCAACCCACCCCCTTTTCCCCCCTCCGTCGCCACCATGGGCCCCCTTTCCCTTTTTCCCCCCTCATATATGCCTGTCAGAACCGGGCCCACTTTCACCCTCGCACAAATTTTGTCACTTCCTAAAATGGGCCGCGTGGGCCATTGTTTGCAGTTAAAAGCAGGGGAAAGGGGGGAAGGGGGAAGTAAACATCGCGGGTGGTATCGGGGCCCTGCCTTGTGATCGAACGTTTTTGGCTCTTTCGCTCTGATAGTTTATCTTTTACAGTATGCCGTATAAGAGCGAAAAAGGTGTGCCTGATTCAGTCAGTAGTCCTCTCAATCGGGGGTTTGGTGACCGTTTTTTACTGAAGAAAGTTTAAACTTAAAAGTTTTTCAATTTTTGTTTTTGAAAAACGAAAATCTGAAAAGTTTATTTTAACTTTTTTTTAGCCTTTTTATTCTTTGTTTGTGCTGCTTACAACCTTTTCTGTATAGTCCAAATCTGCGACTGTACTCTCATACATTTCGGGTTTAATGTAATTTTTAATTTATTTATTTAAAAAGAATTAATATTTGAACCAAAAACACAACAAATTTTGGATCTTGCCTTTTCCTAATTACAGCCGTATTTTTTTTTTTTTTTAGTTTCAAGCAGGTGACATTGCTTCTTCCCTTGCCCCGGAAATTTTGGGTTTTCTGTTTTTTCTTTTTGGGGGACCCCTTAAAGGGGACATGTCTGTGCACGGGATGCAATTTGGAATGAAGGGCGTTTTTTCCCCGGGAAAAATGACCTACGGGCCCCTTTGTTATAGACCGCTACATAAAGAAATAAACTTTCAAATTTTTGTTTTTTCTTTTTTCCCATCTTTGGTCTTTTCTTACTTTTATCTGTTTTGCTCTGCATACCAAAAGAAAGTGCAAATTTAATGAGACTCTACAGACAAAATATCCTTTTCCCAAAACCCCAAACAGGGGAATCAGCTACGGTTAATCTATGAGTCAGTACTTTCTTTGGGACATAATGCTGAGACAGATACTCTAAACTTGAGAACAGGCAGGCACAAAGGCGTAACTAAGTGCAAGTGGCTTAAAATCGCTTACAGGGTTCTTCAGAAAGCGTTGTGGAACAAAAAAAATGGAGTTAGCTGCTGAGGAAGGTATCTAACATACCACACAGCGTCTTTGCTACAGCTTCTGTTCCATTGACTGTACCTCAAAGCTGATCCAAACAATTTCGAAGCAAAGTTTTCTAAGCGCAAGAACAAAGAACAGAAGCAATTGTAGAAGTTTTCTCTGCAATGAAGCACTTGAAAGATGAAGCGAAAATGTAACTTTGTGCCCTTTACTTTGGGTTCATCCAATCAAAAGGAGGTGAAATTGTTTCCATCTTTTCGCTACTCTTTTGCCATCAACAAATTAAAGTAAAATGCTTAAATTTAAAGATTTACCTGGAAACGTCTGATCAAGACCAATATATTAAACACTGAATCACATCAGCTGTCACAAACTTGTCCTTTCGCCGATAATCCAATACAAATTTTGTGGTGCAAAAGGGGAATGGGAAAAAACAATATATATGAACAACTTTGTCTTTAAAGTCGTAGCTTGGATGCAGCAATATTTTCAAATGTTATTCAACCAGCAAAGGTTCCCTGAGATATTGAAAGGGTTGTTCATAAGATACAGATTTTTCCTTTTTACATACGGCCTGAGTTGCTCCCTTCAAGATTTGTGATTTTGTTCAGTAGAATATCGTTCAGTACAGCAAACGAGATTTCTAAATATGATCCAAAGCTACAGAAAGGATCTAAAATATTCCTGGGCTGAAATCCACTTTCTCATTAGACAAATGTCTGTCTTTGAAAGGTTCTTTAAAGATAAATCTGAGAACTGGGTTATGTTTTTTACATAATCGGCAGCATCATTTCAACAACTCTCTGCAAATTGAAAATCGACTGCAAAAATGTGTTGAAGTGTACAGATCTTGATAGACTTAATGAAAAAATGCCAGGAAAGAGCAAGAAAGAAGTTCATTCCCACGAAGTTCAAAGGAAGTTGAAAGGAGTTAAGAATGAGGTTGATACAAAGAAGCTTCTCCACAAATGATTGCTTTTTATGAAACCAGTGCAAATTACTTGGACGCTGGTGCAACCAAATTTAAAAGGGATTGATTTTTTTGATTGGGTGCTTTTGGGGATCCCTCATGGGAAGATGTTCAAAAGTGCATTGGTTTTGTGAATGAGATATTTCTGACAAGAAAAAATGACAATGAACTGTTGATGAGATATTCAATACCCAAAGATATGCACTGCAGAAAAAGTTAATGAATGGGGTACAGCAGAATTACCAATAGAGAAACAATGGATGTAAATCTTTCAGCACTTTGTCAACCTATGTTCCATGTGATAAAGTGAAACTCATGGCAGAATTTGCATTATGTTTTTAGGGACAAACCCGCCCCCCACTGAAAGAGTCTTTTCTCTGATTAACAACATGTGGACACCGAAAATTAACTAAAGTCGACACATTGAAACATATGCTGGTTTAGAAATGCAATTTCAGTGACTGTGTGACAAGTTTTAGGACATGTTATTACAAACTCCTGATGTCCTGAGAGCTATCACTCACCCTCAGAAATAAAATGTTTCATGATTATGAAAGTTACTCATTGAAAAGCTTTTTTTCCTTAAATTTAAACATTGAAACAGTGTCATGTTCAATTTGGAAAGTATAAATAAATTATTCACAAAACATTTCTGGCATTCTCTACTTTCCCTTTCCTGATTTAAGGGTGAAGGGTTTTTAGTATTCCTAACATACAGTATACTATATAATGTACACTAATGAGTTTGTTATTTGCTCTTTAGGGAAAACGTTCTTTCAGTCAATTTTCCAAAAATGTTTTTGGGAAGATCTGGCCTTAACTTACGAAAAAAAGCATACAATGGTATAGAACCCTACTTTGAAAATGGGTGTATGTTTGTGGTTTTTAAAAATATGATTGTTTCAAATGGAAGAAACTCGTAAGAATAAGATCAGGAACACGAAAATAGGCATTTCCATTTTTTAAAGTATATCTTTCTGGGGCTCGACCCCGCCTTTGTCCCGATTGCCCCCAGAAAAAACTGGTCACTGTATTAAACACATTTTAAAACAGAAACATTTTTCATATTCTAGTAGTAAATGCTAAACTTAGGCAAAACTATAAAATGTAATGAAGCCTGGGAAATCCAAATATCAAAGAATCACTTTCACAAAAGGTACAAATATAACAGAACAAATGCTTTTTATTCTAAAATGTAACTGCAGAAAAAAAACTCGCCTTAAGGCCATGTCGCTACCGTCTGCGGTGCCTACCGATTTGCGTGCGCATGCGCACACAGCTTTACTATTACAACCCTACCCGATCTGCGTTTTCTACCGCGACACGGTCACCTCCGATTTGTCTTGCGCACCTTCTCTTAATTAAAATTCATTTCACGCCGCTGCCGATTTGTTCTGCGCATGTCGAATGTTTTAACCACACGTCACCGTCAGGTTTGAATTGTACTTGCGAGTAGTGATGGGCGGAGAAGCCCACAAAGCATCAAAACGTTTGAAATAATTGTGTCGGAAATCGTATCGAAGCTTCGAAGCATTTGACACTCACCTCTCAGTGACCCCTCCGGGCCCTTTTCATTTAAAATTACACAAACTCATGATCCACTTCAATGACGTCTGTTATAACTCTATTGGTTTTATTTATTCGCTGCTACAGACTGAAAACAAGAAGGTTCATCAGGCCTAGTGTCTGATGTCTAAAAATATAAATATATATATAAAAAAGCGACAGGCAGAATGCACTATACGATAACAAGAGTTAAACAAAATAAGCGCCTCACTCCCTGGATTCCCTCCCTTTTAATTAGTATTTACTTTTTCACTGTATCATTATAATCGGGCCTGTTATTATATTATAATTAACCCCCATCTTTTTTTGAGATCACATAGCCTGACATGTTTTCTTTGGTTTGACTTAATTAAAACAGTAGACGGAAAATAAAGGTTTATCCCTGTACTTTGCCATGATATAGGTAAGCACATTTGAGAAAGAAAAGGTGAAATCCTTAAATCAGTTGTTATTATTCGATCAAGTATTGAAATATTTCATTTTTTTAATACTTTCAATATTTTTGGAGCACGAAAATAAAGAATTAGCCTAAAGAAAAAGCGCCGTCAATGACTCAACTAACTAAGGTGGTTGCTTTTCAAATTCTAGCGTAGAAGCTGGAGTTCGATCCGACTTAAAGACTCATCAAAATTAACAATATAAAAAATGATCATAATTGAAATCTTTATAATCAATTTGAACTAAATAATTTTGAGAGATACTGTAGGATCGATAAAGATCTGTTCGGGAATCATCACATCTCAAAATCCCACAAAATGCGATGTCTAATTGCGGACGGCAGCTCACGTTTACATTAATCCAACTATTCATTGCCATTTGACGTCCCAGAAACCCCCCCATTGAATAAGGAAATGGTTCTCAACCTGTGGGGCGGAAGTAACAAAAAGGGGGGCGAAGATGTGAAAAAGAAAACAAGAATCAAAAATATGAAAAAAAACATCTGTTGGAACCAAAACAAATGAACTTAACGACATTCTGATAATAGAACAATAAATATAGACTAGATAAATGTCGGCAAACGTTAAGAGGTAGTGCCTCCCAGCAGCCGTGGAGTCGGGGGAATTCTTGGGAGCGGGAAACCCAAACGGATCGCTCTCCGCTACCCAAAATTCTACAAGAATTAAAACACGGGCCAATCGCAGCCCGTATGGCTACCAAGAATTGACCAATCGCGCCCCGTTTCGGCTAAAGAATTCCCAAAGACGGCTCGCCTGCTACCGGAATTGACGAATCACGACTACCAAAAATCGAGAGGGCGGGCCAACCCCCTTGTCAGTTAATGTATTCTGCAAAATGCTTCTTCGAGTCGCAGAGACGCTTCAGATTGCGTGCGCCTTTTGAACTGTCTAAAAAAGTTACTCACTAGTGTCGGTTTGTGCAGATATATTTACGTTTACCTACACATGTTCTGAATGATTTTTAAACATTCTTTGGTTAAGTTTATTACATTTACTAAATATTTGTGCAACGTAAAGAAAAGATATAATAATGTATAAATACAGTATAATAAACATTGAATTGTATAATCATAGTTTAATTTTACAGAGTGAGCTTTAAAATACAAAATGAGTGCTCATTAATTTTAAAAAATACAAATCATAGAAAATCAACTATGTGTACATATTTCCTACAAAAGACACTTGGGAAGTCTTTCTGTATATCATCCATCCAT
>NW_024379894.1:0-8473 GCF_016835505.1 Polypterus senegalus
GATGACAGGGTTCTCAGTCTTTATTGTATAGATTGAGAATTGAAAATAATATTTTTAAGTATAATTGATCTGCACTGAAACCTAAACAGAATGTTCCACCAGTTAAAGACAGTGAGTTTTAAAACAATTCATTAAAACAATCTTACCATGAATATTTAAAAATAACACACAACTCTATAGTATAATAACATAGCCAGACTGACTCATTATTGCACATACCTTTTTTATATGTTTGAATCCACCACGTAATTCACAAGAAACACATCCCATTTTAAATATAGCACCTTTCCAGAGAACTTTCTGAAGCTTGTTTGGAGATTTTCAGTCTTGTTAAGAAAAAGCTCAAATGCAGACCGTATAGCACTTTTTTGAAACATATTGCTTATGTAACAAGAACAAAAGATAACTTACTAGCCTGTGATTTTTTCTCATCTCTCCTTTAGGCTGGAAAAAGAAAAGAAATAGGTATCACTTAAGAAGAAATAATGAAAGCAGAATTTTTAAGACAATGTGAAAAAGTGTTCTGCTCCCACTTCTTTACATTTTGTTATGTCAGATTTTAAATTTAAAGCATAGTAAATTAATGTTTTTCAAAGGATTCCTGAAAACATTTTCAAATAAGTCAAATGGAAAATATAAACATCTTTTAATTTTTATAAAATGATATACTTGAATTAAAATGGTATTCATGTATGTCTAAATCTAATAAAATTTGTTGCTGGACACTCCTTGTGTAGAAAATGAGTTGATCGGCCACTGTAAATTAATCTGCATGATTTAATATATGTGATTGTCATGGGTAATTTATTTAATTTTAAAGTGATTTTGATAAATATCTATGCACCCAATGTGGATGATAGGTACTTCATCCACAATGTATTTGCACCCATTCCCAATGTGAATACTCGGAAAATTATAATGGCTGGGTACTTTGTGTCTTAAATCCAGACCTAGATAGGTCTCCTGCCACAGGGGGCGATGACATCTAACACTGCAAAAACAATTACATAGTTTGTAACCAATCACAACTTATCAGGCCCCTGGAGATATCTAAACCCAAATTCAAGAGCATATTCCTTCTACTCATCAGTGCATTATTGTTACTCAAGAATTGATTTCTTTGTAGATAATTTCTTGCCTACGATTAAATCTTGTAAGTACAATGCTATCGTCCTCTTCAACCATGCCCTTTGATCACAGAGCTTAAATCACTATGTCCCACATACTCATCTAGCAACTGGCGGCTTAACCCATTTTATTAGCAGACCAGAACTGTACAGAATTTATATCCAAGCAAATAGATTTATTTTTAGAGACAAACTTATTCTCAGATGTCTCTGCAGGAATACTCTGGGAAACTTTGAAGGCTTTCTTAAGAGGACAGATTAGATAGATATAGATTATTTTATATCTTTCCCACAAAATAAATCAGAAACCAAGAAGGTATCAGAGCTATTCAGTGAAATTACCAGAACAGATCAAGAACATGTCAGATGTCCAAATAAGGCACTTTATAGGAAATGACAGGCTCTACATACAAAGCTCAACCTCTTGACAACTCATTTTTAAATCAAGACATCAACACTATGAACATGAAGAGAACGCTAAGAAGATCTTAGCTCAACAAATCCACAAGCAGGAAGTTTGCAATGCAATCCCAGCAATTACCAACACAGACAGAGACAAAGTCATTGACCACAAAAATATAATGCACATATTTAGAGACTACTATAAGTCCTTATATTCTACTCAGTTTAAAGGAGACAAGACAACCTAATAGGATTCTGGATGCATTACAGATACCACAACCTTATATCCTCAGTGCAGAGGAACTGGATAAGCCTCTGGCACTCTAGAATTACTAGATGCTATAAAGTCACTTCAGAGTTGGAAGCAGCAGGCCCTGATGGTTACCTTCCAAATTGCATAAAAATCCAATTATTCCCACTTTTATTAGAAATTTACAGGGCTAGAGACAAATTCAAATTTCAAACTTTTCGGCAAGCAAATTATTGTTTTCCTAAGCAAAAGAATTTTTCAATGTGCATCATATAGACCAATTCACTTGAATAATGATGTTAAGATACTCTCAAAGTCCTGCTAAAAGGATTGAAGTGCACCCCTTGGTAATATCAAAAGACCAAACTGGTCTATAAAGGCAGACACTTGTTTCTAATCTTCGATGTCTGTTTATTATTACCCACAGAGTCTAATACCCGGGAGATGA
Organism: Polypterus senegalus; assembly: GCF_016835505.1. Lineage (NCBI taxonomy): Eukaryota > Metazoa > Chordata > Cladistia > Polypteriformes > Polypteridae > Polypterus > Polypterus senegalus. The sequence goes on from NW_024379894.1 coordinate 2,228, forward strand.
TATTATTGTTGGAAGCAGAAAGCATTTGATATGGTTGAAATTGAACTACCCCTTTCTACTTGGAAAATTTGGTTTGCCTAAACATATGTGTCATGGATCAACCCTACTGTACAGCAGTCCTGAAGCATCAATTTGTGTTAACAACATTAATTCAGACTATTTCTGCTAAATGTGTACTAGACAGGATGCCACTTGTCACCACCTGCTTCTTTGGGAATCACATTGAGCCACTGGCAAACACTTTCAAAATGCATGTGATAAAGGGATTATCGGAAAATTTCATTATATGCAGAAAATTTGGTATATATAAGTCAGGGCCCTTAAATTATGGCACCCTGAATTTTTCCCAGAACACTGTTGAATTAAAAATTTTTTTTGGGATACACATGTTTATTTCCTTATGTGCATTGGAACACCACCAAAAAACAGAGAAAAAAGCCAAATCTGACATAATTTCACAAAACAAAAAAACCGGCTGGACAAATTATTGGCACCTCAACTTAATATTTGGTTGCCCCTCTTTGGGAAAATAACTAAATCAAGAGCTTCCTATAACCATCAACAAGCTTGTTACACCTCTCAAATGGAATTCCACCACTTTCTTTTGCAAACTGCTCAAGGTCTCTCAGATTTGAAGGGTCCCTTCTCCCAACACTTTTGAGATTTATTCAAGGTTCAATCGGATTTAGATCCGACTCATGCTGGCCACTTCAGAATCTCCACCCTTTGTTTTCAACCATTTCTAGTGTTTTTAGAGGTATGTTTGGGTCATTGTCCTGCTGGAACACCCATGACCTATGACGAAAACCAGCCTTAAACGGGGCTCATTGCACCCAATATATTTTTGTAGTCTCATTCCACTCATTTCAGTGCCAGAGGCAGCAAAACATCTCAGAACCTCCACTATTTTTTGACTGTAGGTACTGTGTTTTCGAGGCCTCATTCCGTTTTTCTGTAAACAGTAGAATGATGAAGTTTACCAAAAAGCTCTACCTTGGTCTCATCTGCCCACAAGACGCTCGCCCAGAAGGATTTTGGCTTCCTCAAGTACATTTTGAAAACCCAGTCTGGCTTTTTTATGTTTCAGGCAGTGGGGTCATCCTGGCTCTCCTGCCATAGCGCCATTTGTTCAGATGTGGTTGAAAAGGCGGATCAGCGAGCGGAAGCGAGAGCGGCGGCGCTCCCACAGGCACGGGGTTTTCGAAAGCAAAACCGGCAGTGAGAAATTAAAAGCGACGCTCAGCGGGTGGTGGAAACTTAAAAGTGACGGTGATTCAGCTGAACACGGAGTCACACCATAAAAGGGCAAAGATGACTTCAACATTTAATGAAGTTCTATCTGCTCTCTGCCCATCGGGGGCACGCCATATTTGTGCCCAGATGTAGCCGGGTTTCCCGCGACGGGAATAGCTTCACCTGCCAAAAAAGTCGTTAATTTAGAGTTGTGGAAAACAGCCAATTGGGGGACCGTTAGGAATCTGATGCTTAAGGGAAACCAAAAAAGGATCAAATTTGGTTTGTTTAACAATCCGACCATCTGCGCTTCAGTCTCCAAGTCCCACAGTCAGTAAAAGAGGCCAAATCAGCAGCACCAACCCGCCCAGGGTGAGGGGTAACAGTAAGACGGGGGTCTAAGAATCCAAATTAGTCCCCAGCACCCAGGTCACCAACCGGGCCCAGAAAGGTTCTCAGCCTCCAGCGACCGTGGAAACTGAGAATAATAAAGTGCTCATAAATTCATTCCATAAAGGGGGAATATTAAATTCAAACCATGTTCCAGCAGTTAATGTTAAGTCTGCAGGCCAAAATTTCGGCATAAAGCACATTTGGACCGGTTGCCATATGAAGTATCTACCTTATTCTGCATGTCGACTAATGATATTTATTTAAGCAACTGATATTAAAGCGGGAAATTCACTCTCTATGCACCAAAGCAAAACAAAATTGGAATTTAATTGTATCTGTCCCTTTCCAAGATTTTATAGAGGGATGTGATTTACAGATTGCATTCCTTCACTGCTAGAAACCTTTTAAAAAAGCATAAATTGTGAACAATTGGATGATTTTTAAAGGGCCCGGATTTTTCAGAAGAGATGGTCTTCATCCTAACTGGAGGGATCTTAGTATTAAACCCTAAATGGCAAAAACCCCTGGTTGACTGATTAGAGCAACATCCAGGCCGAGTCATGTGATCTTAAATCACAGGCTGTTGTTATCCCACCTGTTATTTTTCGAAGCGTACCCATAATCCCTGGGGCATCCAGTAAATTTAGTCTTGAAACAAACCATAATAATTGATAACAAAAAAAAGGTATAATTAGACCAAGGATAAAACCAGAACTCCACCAGGGGCATCTGTAATAGAAATTTAATTCAAATTAAACAAAAAAATATCAGCAGCAGAAAGAACCATGCAGTTTTAAAAGCTGTTTATTGAACATTCGCTTCTTGGGACTAAAAACTGTTTTGGGAAATGATATAATATTAAGTAAAAAATCTGATCTTTTCCCTTTTTACTGAAACCTGGCTTGAAATATCCTTTCCCCTAGCTGAGCCCCCAGTGGATACTGCCCTTCAGAAATCTAGAGATTCTGGTCGAGGAGGAGGTGGGAAAAATTCATTGTAACAAATTGCAAATCACTCCTAAGAATTTAGGCAACTTTACATCCTTTGAGGCAGTCATTTAAATATTAAAACAGATTCCCAACACAAAAAGGTAGTCTAAGGCCACCAGGGCATATTCATTGTTCATGACTGAATTTAAAAACCCTTTTGTCTGATTTCTATAAATTATGACAATGAAATTCGATGGGGGGTTTTAATGTACACATTGATGTGGAAACTGACACTTTTAGCAAATGTTTTATATTTGTTAAATTCAGTAGGATTTTGTCAGATTGTTAAAGGTCCAACTCAAATCATAACCATACATTAGATTTGAATTAAACTTCAAAGTTGAAATTCAAAATTTTAAAAATTATCCATTAAATGGGTTTTTCCATCACTTCTAAATACGCTTGATTTAGTTCTGCCCATGCAGCGCATTTCAGATTAAAACAAAGACACACATCTAGATTTTAATCCTGTCAAAATTTATAGGGTACCTTGAGTAAGTCAGTGTAATTATAATGTGACCTGAGATGCCTGGACACAGTGGCTCCCCAAAAAAAAAAGTGATCAAAAAAATAGAAACTCTCCTGGTTTAATGAAAATACTCGAGCTCTTAAATTAGAGGTAAAACCTATTTGATGGAGAACAAAAAAGCTACATGTCTTTCAAATGGCAGGGCAGAGGTAAATAAATATAAAAGCCCCCTTTAAAGCTCGCTTTAGGGAAAACTATTCTACATTAATAGATAGCAATAAAAAACCTAGGGTACTAAACAGTGGCTAAATTAAAAATGCAAATTTTAGATCAAAAGTGAAAACCATCAGATATTGCAGTAAGACTTTATGAACTTTTTCAATGAGAAAATTAAAAATATAAGATCCCGATCTCAACATCACAGTAGAAACCAAATAAGCTTAGCAGACCCTGTACATTTGCATTCCCACTTTAGAATTTTAATCCCCAAAATCACCGGAAGTCTTAACTTAATTATAAATGAAGCCCCTACTTGTTCCCCAGATCCAGTGCCAAATAAAACCAGTAATAATGTAATGGATGTCTTGCAGCCTATTCTAACCGTTATCAAAATTCATTACATTATTTGAATTTCACTTGGATTATAAAAGATCTTCATCTATCTATTTTATTACTTTATGGGAGCACCTGATGACAAAGTCGTATTAAACCTTTTCTTAAAAGTCGACCAGACCCCAATACAAATAACTTTTGGCCTTTTCAAATTTACCATTTCTTCTAAAATACTAGAGAAAGTAGTCAGCCAGTCAGCTTCAGTCACACCTTATGCTTACAATTTATTTGAGAAATTCCAGTCTGGCTTCAGACTGGTCATAGTACAGAAACGGCACTAACACGGTTGTAAATGACATTCTGATATCCTCTGATGAAGGAAATCCACTGTAACTATGTTGTTGGACTTAAGTGCAGCATTTGACTACATTGACCATTCTATTTTACTGCACAGGCTGAAAACATGTTGACTTACAGGCCCCGTGCTCGCTTGGTTTAGTTCTTATTTATTAAATCGATCCTGTATGTACAGAAATGTCAGACAGTACTCCATCATTATACACAGAAGTTCAATATGTCCCAGAGGGTTCAGTACTGGGACCTTTACTGTTTTCACTTTACATGCTTCCACTGGGATCTCTCATTAGGAAACAATGTTAATTTTCACTCGTATGCAGATGACACCAGTTATACCTTTCATTTAAATCAAATGAAGTTTCTCCGATGTTGTCTTTAATTAGTTGTGTTAGTGAATTAAAGGAATGGATGAATGAGAACTACTTGTCTTTAAATACAGATAAAACAGAGATGTTAATTGTTGAGGGAATGACGCTGATCACAGCAATATTTTGCAGCCATTTAACTCCAGTTGGAATCCCAACTAATTTACTGAATCAGCCCGCAATCTAGGAGTTATCTTTGATTCTAGCAGTCATTTAAAGCATATTACAAAGTCGCGATTCAAACATGTTTTTTCCATCTTAAAAATGTTAGAAATTAAGGCGCTTTCTAAATAAACAGGATTGTGAGAAATTAATTCATGCATTTATCTCTAGTAGGATTGACTACTGCAATGCGGTAGTTCATGCTGTTCAAACTGTTCTCTATACAGCTCCAGTTAATCCAAAATGCGCTGCAAGAATTATTACAAGAACAAGAAAATATGAACACATAACCCCAGTTCTTAAATCTTTACACTGGTCCCAGTTAAGTTTAGGCAGATTTCAAAATCCTCCTTTTAACATATAAAGTTTAAATGCGCGGTCCGCCTTTTACCTGGAATTTATCATGACTTACAAACCTGGCACACAAGATCTCAGATGCCGCCTGTTAAGATTCCCAGGATTAAAAATAAAGGGGGAGGCAGTTTTAGTTACAGGGCCCCTAAACTGTGGAATGCTCCGCTCCAAGAGATGCCCTTCAGTCTCACCCTTAAACCGCTGAAGACTACTACTCAGTTGCATATCCATCAGAGCTGCTGATTAATTTAAATACGCATCTCGTTGTTATCTAGCATAACATAAGAAATGATATATATTTGAACAACCCTACCATTCGTTTTTCCCGGTCCCAAATTTGGTGCCACGCCCACCTGGTTGTTTGCCCGCCTGGTAAAGTCATCCTGAGGGAGGAATCATGGAAAAGAGGGCCCCTTTATCGGATCAACGTTACAGCTGGCCAAATGGGGGGGCATGATATGAGTCAATGGACTCTAAAATACCCAAACCTAATTATGTCCATATCTCATGTTAAACCGTCTCTAAAATTTATTATTATGCTGTCTTAAGGGAATTGTTCTGTTCTGTATATTAGTGTATTAACCCTACTTTTGAACCATGCCCAACCACTAAGGGGTCTCTCTTGAACTCCTTCCCCAGGTTTCTTCCATTTTCCTAAGGCGTTTTATGGGAGTTTTCCTGTCTTCTCAGAGTCAAAGGGTGGGGGGTGTCAAAGGCAGGGCCTGTTAAAGCCCAGCGGCACTTCCGTATGATTTTGGGCCAGCCAAAAATAAACTGTATTGTATTGTATGTCACGGATAGTTTGAGCGGGCACTGTTTACACCCTGAGTCGCAGGACAGCATGAATATATTTTGAATTTAATTGCGGTTTTATCCACTATTGATTATCCTTTGTTGCAGTCTTTATCAATTTTCTCTTTCCCGCCAGGGGATTAGCTATGCCAGGGTTTTAAGTTCTGATTATGCACAGTGGACAAGGATGATGATCTCTGAGATGACGTACCTGAGATTGTTTTTTCCAATTTGCTCGAAGGTCAACTTTTCCATTTTAATGGCTTCCCGGTGTGATTGCTATATTCCCCCCGTTCTTACAGGGAGTTCAAAAAAAGCATCATGTTAAATAAAACAATTCCAAATTTGAAAGGCGCCAATTTTGTCTGGCCCATTTGAGGTGACTGATGTCGATATGGCTTTAGCTTTTCGTCTGTTTGTTCCTTTTAAATTTAAACTAAAATAAAAGTATACTCAAAACCAAAATTTGTAATACCGCAAAACCCAAAAAAAATCTTCCTGGAAAATATTGCATTTTCTTCGGGAACCCCCCAAATTTTTATAAACCTTTTCCGGAAACAAAAAAACTTTTTAGTATATC
>NW_024379895.1:0-2992 GCF_016835505.1 Polypterus senegalus
AACATGCCCATTCATGTATCACATTTCAGTCTCGTAGTCCTCCACACTCTCTCCATCCGCGAACGCGAACGATTTGAAAATGTTTTCTGCTTCAATGCCCATAGCATATATTAATGTGCTAATCTGTACCTCTTTGTCCTCCTTACTCAGCTTTGTAGCAACCCTGTAGCGTGAGAACCTCTGTCTCCAGGACGGCCACTCTGTCGGATGACCAAAGTTGAAACTTTCTGGGGGATTAAATTTCGCCATCTCTCTTTTCTAACACTTTTACTTCTGACACCATGTCTTGTATTTATTTACCAGGAGGCATTCGTTTGTCGCTTTCTCGTTTATTAAGAATGCAGTGAAACAGTATACAACTCCATGTGCTCCTTTGCGCACATGCCACCTAACAGTTCCGACCCAGCAACTAGAAATATATCTCACTGAGTCCCCCTAGCGAGTGGATGATATAACACATTAACCAGTATACAATACCCTGACAACATCTAACTGCCGTTAGTAAAACCCACCCCCGCGTCTGCAAGCCCGTTATGAATTCTTTTACAGACACCTGACATTTCTTAAGTGCGGCTAATACATTCACTGGTGTTGGGGGGCCTAAACTTTGCCAATATTGTGCTAAATCCACCCCCACATCTCAATTCTATAGCGCAGTCTTCCCATACCGTTTCCTCCCATGCCGGGAAGAGGTAAAGGAGCCGTGCCAGGATTTTTATCCTTTTTCTTAGACATCTCTGATTTCTTTTTGCCTCACTCAATAGTTCAATATTTTACCAGATTCCCCAAAATCCTGCAGCGAATACGCCAAAATGTTTTTGTTTTTTTTTTGTTTTTTTTATCATTTATTAATTTTATTACAATCAATACATAGCAATCAAGTTTTTACAAAAAAGAATTATGCTAAGAACAGATCGATCCCCACCCTTGAGAGAGAGAGCAAGCCAAACGGTGTAAAATTTAAGGCTTGTAAAATACCTAAATCAACAAATTCTCTGTGCTTTATAAAATCATTTCAAAATATTACTGATTAGATCCTGCCATGTTTTGAAAAAAGTCTGCACAGATCCTCTAACTGAGTATTTGATTTTTCCAATTTTAAATAATATAACACATCAGTTTCCCACTGACTTAAAAGAGGAGAGTTTGGGTTCTTCCAGTTTATCAGAATAAGTCTGCGTGCCAACAGTGTAGTGAATGCAATCACAATTTGTTTGTCTTTCTCCACTTTAAGACCCTCTGGAAGAACCCCAAACACAGCTGTTAATGGGTTAGGAGGGATTGTGAGTCCAAGACTGTCTGAGAGGTAATTAAAAATGTTTGTCCAGAATAATGTTAATTTGGTGCAGGCCCAGAACATGTGACTCAGTGAGGCTGGAACTTGGTTGCAACGTTCGCAGGTTGGCTCATGCCCTGGAAACATTTTGAGAGTTTTAGTCGAGACAGATGTGCTCGATATATAATTTTGAGTTGTATAATTGTATGCTTTGCGCATATGGAGCTTGAGTGAATTCTCTGCATTGCTACTTTCCACTCCTTTTCTGATATATTAATTGAGAGGTCATTTTCCCAGTGTCCTCTTGGATCTTTGAAAGGAAGGGATTGTAAAATGATTTTATATATTGTAGAGATGGAGTCTAACTCCTTGAAATTGAGCAATAATTTTTCCAGCGTGGATGAGGGTGCAAGATGAGGAAAATCTGGAAGGTTCTGTTTAACAAAGTTCCTGATTTGAAGATAGTGAAAGAAATTTGTAGCTGGAATGTTAAATTTGGAATGTAATTGTTCATAGGATGCAAAGACGTTGTCTATATAAAGATCCCTAAGCAACTTAACTCCAAATTTTTTCCAGATATTAAAAACTGCATATGTTTGTGAGGGTTGAAAGAGGTGGTTCTTTTGCAGGGGTGCCACAGAAAGAAGCTTCTCCGTCTTAAAATGCTTTCTACATTGGTTCCAGATTCTAAGTGAGTGGAGCACAATTGGGTTATTAGTGTATTGCCGATAACGTGTGTTTATTGGAGCACAAAGCAAGGAATACAAAGAAGTACTGCAGGATTTCACTTCTATTGCGGTCCATGCCTGTGTATGTTCTTCTATTTGTGTCCAGGTTCTTATCGCCTGTATATTTGCCCAGTAATAAAACTGGAAGTTAGGTAGAGCCATGCCACCTTCTGCCTTTTGTCTTTGTAGGGTCGCTCTTTTGATGCGTGGATGTTTAGAATTCCAAATAAATGAGGTTATTGTTGAATCTAATTGCTTAAAGAACGATTTATTAATGTATATTGGTATGTTTTGAAATAAAAAAAGGAGCTTACCCAGCCGGGAAGAGGTAAAGGAGCCGTGCCAGGATTTTTATCCTTTTTCTTAGACATCTCTGATTTCTTTTTGCCTCACTCAATAGTTCAATATTTTACCAGATTCCCCAAAATCCTGCAGCGAATACGCCAAAATGTTTTGATTTGGGAAAATGGTTCAAAGGGGTCTTTAGAATAAGTGCGCAAAAATGAGAGAAGAGGTCCGTTACTTAAATAAAATTTACTTATTCAATTATAACATATAAATACATATGAATAGTGTAATGCAGTAACAATAGATTATAGAAACAAATATATATGCTTACAGTAATATATTTAAAGAGACAAACTTATACTTACAGTAAAATACATCAAAAGAAACAAACTCATGCTTACAGTATATCAAAAGAAACAAAGCTATCATCCTAGACCAGTAGACTGAGGGAGCCCGCATGTCAGTCTCGTCAGAGGATCAACTCATGCCTGGTCCCAAACACCAAACAGGTGTGCACATTCCCCACGATTGAGCTTCCAAAGAAACTGAGGGCGGAACCTTACCTTATATACTAATTAGGTGTCCTTGCCCAAAAGCGGTCTACGTGGAAGCAGTGCATGCAGAAGTGATCAGTTTCAGCACACCCCATCCTTCCACGGGACATGGCGCAATGTTTTCCTTCTACTCGGCCTTGAGACTT
>NW_024379896.1:0-10900 GCF_016835505.1 Polypterus senegalus
AAGTACAAAGTTTCCATGCGGCGTTGTTGCCGTTACGCGTAAAATTGCGACAGTATCATACTCCGAAGTCAAATTTCAGCCTTCTACCTCGGAAGTTAGATTATGACTTTGGAAAGTTCAATAGCTGACTGACAGTGGCGTCATACCACCAAATAAGTATGTACTTGGTTTGGTTAGCGCAGGAAGCCGTACAAATTTTGTGAAGATGGGGCCATGAATAGAAGTTCAACATGCGGGCGTTGTTGGCCGTTATGACCGTTACGTAAATTTCAAAATGAAACCTGCAACTTTTGTAAAGTAAGCTGTAAGGAATGGCTTGCAAATTTCAGCCTTCTACCACAGGAAGTTGGAGAATTAGTGATGTTTGGAAAATTCAATGGCGGCCGACAGTGGCGTCACCATGCGAAAATAAACGAACATGGTTTTGTTGCACAAGGAACCTGACTACAAATTTCATGAAGATGGGGCCATAAATAAAGTTCAACATGCGGCGTTGTCGACCGTTAGGTGTAAATTTCAAAATGAAACCTGCTTAACTTTTGTAAGTAGCTGTAAGGAATAAGCCTGCAAATTTCTGCCTTCTACCTACACGGGAAGTTGGAGAATTAGGGATGAGTCAGTCAGTGAGTGAGTGAGGGCTTTGCCTTTTATTAGTATAGCGCTCTCTCTCTCTCTCTCTATTATCCAACCTTCACTTATCCAACATTCTGTATTATCCGACGTCCCACCAAAAAAAGAAAATCAACTGACAAGAACTGCAAGTTGCGAGCATGAGCATAGTCTTTTTTGTTGCTAGGTTAATTTTTCAGTTACATTGTTCTGTTGTTTTGTTGGAAAACATGATTACAGTGGATTATGTGGCCAGCCCTCTGGGTTGTGGTGCGGCGTCGCGCATGGTGTGTGCGCGTGCTTGCGTGTGTGCGGCGTGCTTGCGTGTGTCTCTCTGCTCGGCGTGTGTGGCCTGTGTGTCTCTGATGCGGCGTGTGTGTGCGCCTGTGTGTCTCTCTCACGCGCCACTGCGTGTATGTGTGTGTGTGTGTGTGTGTCTCTCTCTCTCTATTGACAATTTGAGCCCGTGATCCTGGCATTTCATCTTGGAATATGCCAGTGCCATCAGGGAAGAAAAAATCCATTGATGGTATAACCTGATTATTCAGTATATTCAGGTAGTCATCTGACCTCATTCTTGGAGCACATACTGTTGCTGAGACCTACCTGACCAACTACAGCAACCCCAGATCATAGCACTGCCCCCACAGGCTGTACAGTAGGCACTAGGCATGATGGGTGCACCACTTCATCTGCCTCTCTTCTTACCTGATGCACCCATCACTCTGGAACAGGATAAATCTGGATTATAAACCACTGACCTTCTCCCATTGCTCCAGAGTCCAATCTTTATGCTCCCTAGCAACTGAAGCCTTTTTTCCGGTTTGTCTACTGATTGAGTGTTTTCTTACTGATCACAGCTGTTCAGTCCCAATTCTGAGTTCCTTACATTGTGCGTGAGGAAAGATGCTGGGTATTTTGAGAAAAGGATGCTAAAGATAGAGCTGCCAGGCAAGAGGAAGGCCTAAGCGAAGGTTTACTGATAAGTGACAGAAGGCATGTAGGTGATGGGTGTAAAAGAGTAAGATGCAGAGGACAGGAGGATCTGGAAAAAGATGACCCACTGCGGTAATCCTTAACGGGAGCATTCAAAAGAGGAAGAAGAATAAGGTGTTGCATTAAAGCATAATAGCAGAAATTTATCACCAACTCTACAATTAACTTAACTTGGACATTCAAGTGCAGCATTACTTGTCTGTTAGCACCAGATGACCCTGAGGAACTAAGTTCTCTGATTCAGTGTCTCAACTACCATTGTGGAATGGTTGAATATTCAAATTTAACAAGGTTAAAAAGAAAAAACTCATACATTTTGCTTATTGGCAAAAATAAAATGTGAGGATGCTAGAAATTAACTCTAGATGCCTCTGGCTTAATCTGTAACAGCAGGTGATCAAGTCTAACTTCATAACATGTTACCCATACTGCTAAAACTAAGAGTTAGACCTCTTATAATACATCAAGACACTGAGTAAGTAATACATACATTAGCTCTTAGCCAAATGGATTACTGAAATTAACTCATGACAGACAACCCCAAAAGAGGCATACATCAGATGCAACTAGTTCAAAATGCAGCAGCAGGAATAAACAAAAACAAAATTTGAGCACACTTCCCTGGTAAAAATATTATTACACTACCTATGTCCTTTAAAATAGGTTTTCATGACCTGTGCATTTAATATTATTTGCCCCCTTCCTGATTTCCCCTATAACACTAAATTGTTTCTGATCTCCGGTACAAAACACAACCGAGTAAACACAATGCAGTTTTAAATGTTCATTTGATTTATTGAAGAAAAAAAGTTCAACACCTCCATCACCAGTGTTAAAAAGTTGTTGCCCCCTTAGTCACTCAATCAACCAAAGAATCTAATTTAAATAATGGCTCACAACCTAGCTTGATTTGCTACCAACTCTACTGAATTTAAACATCACTTCAATAGAACCTTTCTATCAATGTGAAGTTGGCTAAAAGGTCACACATCACTCTACGCCTTAATCAAATGAAATTCCAGAAGACGTGAGAAGAAAGTTCTCAAAAATGTACCAGTCAGGAACAGGTTACAAAATACTCTCATGTATAACGCCGTGCGTTGAATTTGCACTATAACATGACGTAAGCACAAAAGCCGAAATGTGCTTACGCACAGAAAAATCTAGATGCAGGAATCTGTGCGTACTCCAACTTCCATGTTCTTCTGCTCCATAAATCCCAGTCAGCATGAAAAGTAAACGCTTGTGCACGTACCTTCTGTCCCGCCCCCAACTCCTCCCAGAATTATACCTCAATATGCAAATCAATATAAATAGCCCTTAAACTCAGCCTTCTGTGAAAAGACAATGACAAAAGCAAGAGGGAAAATGGAAGAATTTCAGCGAATACCATGTGGAGGCAAGGAAAAACGTACTATTTGTTGGTTTAAACAGTGGTATAAACAACAAAAGGAAGCTGATCGCCTGACATAGTCGCACAGTGCCCAAAATAAAAAAGAAGTTGTCACATATCAAAGTCACCATGAAAAGGCGAGTTGTAGCCCACCGTCTGAGTGTCATATGAAAGCTTATTAGGGTACAGAGGAAAAAAAAGGCACACAGTAGGAAAAAAAGCACAAAATGTCAACTTCAATCTCGAAATTTCCACTTTAATTACATAGTTTATTTTGTCATTAAAGCAGAACATCATAAACTTCATCTTAAAATCGTTTAATTAACCAGTTTCTCAAATCACGTCGTAACTAAAGTAGCATGTTAAATGCTTTGTTTTGTATTTGATCTTCAATGTGCTCTATGTGTGTGACTCACTACGTGCTTCGCTTTCTCTTTCTCCGACAGGACACAGAATCCATTACATTCGTGATATTACAGCTCTCTGAATAATTAAAATACTGAGATGTATACGCGATATCTTTTTCATGATGATAGGAGTTAAAGCATGTTATTAAACAGGGGAATATGGTGCGTGAAATTATTGTAGCTGTACTGTCTCTTTCAAACGTACTAATCTCCAATTCCTGTCCTTACTTTTCTTTCTCCACATACCCAATCGCCACACAATCAGCTCTGTAATAGACATTAAGCCATCTGTAAGCTTACAACAACGATTCTTGAAAACTTTTAAGGAACATTGAAATATCTTTGTAGCACAAGTTTAATTATTCTATCCAACTATGTGTCCAGTGTTTATCTATATAATATAATCAACATATTTTGCTGCATTTCATCATAAAAATGATATCGTCATCATATGTAAATACGCACTTTATAAAGTGGCGCAGGTTGTGCAATATTATAACTGTAGTGCAAGTTTACAGTGGGGTAATTGTACTTATAAGTACAAATAGTTCTACAAGGAGCACTTGATGGACTGATTGACTGTTTAAAGTTCTTGAAATGAAACTGTTTCTGAACCGCGCGGTCCGTACAGGAAAGGCTTTGAAACGTTTTGCCGTGGCTAAGGCAGGGTGGGCTTGATACTGTATACCGATATTTCTCTTTCCGATTAGCTGCTACTGTGATTCCACATTCACATACAGTGATATAAATACTCTGAGTGGTGCAGTGAGAGTAATATGGAAAAAGATGATCCGCTGTGGCAACCCTTAATGGAAGCAGCTGAAAGAAGAAAAAAAAGGTGCAGTGAGAGTAACAACGCTAAAGCAGTTATGGTATTTGGAACACTATGGCTATTCCCTGGACCATTATATTGTTACAGGTTAACTACAATCAGATGCATTACATTAATAAACAATATGAGATTAATTTCAGTGTATTTATAAAGCCGCATCAGGAAAATAAGGTGTAACCACACAGGAACAGTAGTATTGCTTTGCCGCTGGGTGCCGCCAGTCTGCAAAACCGAGCAGAGAACTTGTGTACGACATGGTATGAGGTACCATGGAAAAGTGCATGGCTTTACGCCAAGTGTAGGTTTTATACATCGCGATTTGAATGTGGAAACGTTCTTGTGCAACATTTCTGCGCGACGCACCGTTTATGCATGAGACCCCGAGATTCCAACAATCCACCATGACAGACAACTTCAAATGGAAGAAACTTGGAACAGTGGTAAATCTACCCAGGAGTGGCTGACCTAACAAAATTACTTCAATAGCACATAGAAAACTAATCAAAGACGTCACAGAAGAGCCTAGATGAATATCTAAGGAACAGCAGACCACTCTCACCTCAGTTAATAGCAATGTTAATGATTCCTCCATTAAAAGACATGAGGGGACAACGATATCCTTGGGAGTGTTTAACAGTGGTTTTCACCTTGTGACAAGAGGAACATAAAGGCTTGTCTAGAATTTGCCAAAAAAAGCCTTGACTGCCCACAAAATATTTGGCAAAATGTTCTGTGGACTGATAAGCCAAAAGTAGAATATTCTGGAAGACACAGATCCCATTACATATGGCGTAAAGCTAACACAGCTTTCAACAAAAAGAACATAGTGCCCACAGCCAAACATTCCGATGGCAGTGAAATGGTGTGGAGTCACTCTTTCAGGGCCTGGGCGAATTGTCAAAACTGAGGGAAGCATGAAATCAGGTCTTTACCAGAATGCTGCAGAAAAATGACAAGTCATCATTCCATGATTTGAAGCTCAAACCTAATTAAGTTATGCAGTAAAACAACAATCTAAACCACAAGAGTATGTCGAGCTCTGAATAGCTGAAAAACAAAATTAAAGTTTTGTACATCTGTACAGAGAAGACTGCACAGAAAGTAATTGAAAGTGGTAACACAGTATGAAACCAAGGGCAGAACCCGTGAATCAAAATTCTCCTCTTAAAAGAGGAAGAAATTATTGCTAATCTCTTGCAAAGAAGTTCAAAGTGCTTGCTAAAAATGTTTGTTAGTGTGAGTTATGAACTGCTGGGTATTCTGCAATGATTATAGTCAAACACCCTAAAATTAACTTTGGCCAAGTCATTAATTTGTTCATATTCAAGACACTATAATATTAAGAGATAATGAGTAAAAGGCTCACTCAGAAAATAAGCTAATAATTTTTCAAGAGATGAAATGTCTAAACATAGTGTGAAGCTACCAAATCTATGACAGAATTTATGGTTTACCAGTAATGGCGCACTGTTCAAATCAAGTGTATGTGCATTCATAGTTTCCATACTCCTTCTCTGTACGTTTCACATTCGTTTGCTCAGAGGTTGATGTGCTTGCTTCTTTCTGAGCAGCTCTTCTTTTCTCCACCCTAGCAGCCTGCTTCTTCTCTTCTTTTGTCTGCATCTTTTCATGTTAAAACTGATTAAGTCAGTGTTTGTGTTGCAATTACATAGTACATTTTCTTTAATTTTCACTAAACCTGCACTGATGTCTTCAATATGCCTCAAGAGTGATTTAAGATATGAAGAGGTAGGGGAAGTGACTAAGAAGATGGTAGGGATGAGAACGGCAACAGTAGACATGCTGCATGGCTGCTAACCACTGCCAAGAGTTGATTTTACAATAACATAAAAATAAAAAGAGGAATAACCTTGGAGGTCAATCATCACCCCAAAAGCGGGCAGTACACATCACGTAGTATATATGTACCAAATTTCAGGTCAATAGTTCAAACGTTTTGTTACATGTGATTTAAAATCCTGGACAGACAAACGAACAGCCACAGTAGTGTATTATTAAGATAAAGTGGAGGTTGGTCAATATATCAAATTACCTTTTGTATATTATATAAAAATTTCGGCTTATTAATCCTTAGGAGTACTAAATTGACTTTGTTAATTGATCTAAAACATACTGCAGAGTTTTTGGGAAAAAGGACATCCAACTATTTCATTCCACCTAGCAAACCAAAAAAAAAAAAAACAACAATTCTGGAGGAACTCCATTTACCAATACATTTCTAAAAACCTACATCTTTAAATTAGCTTTTTAATAATTATTTTTGTGCCAATTATATAATAGGTACTACAATGTCATACAGTGCATAGATCTGCACAGTAGTTAACCACACTTTTTTGACCTTCCTCTATTGCCAGTTATTTGTGGTGGCATCCTGTGCCAGATACTCCGGCTACTAGCAAAATTCACCAAATGTAATCTGCAGTAATATCTACATATGAGGTCCTAAAAGTACTTTACCACATTTACTGTATATTTTGTAGAACATCCAGTGGGGGCTGTGTTGTCCTCTGGCATTGGAACTCCGGAACCATTTAATTCTGCAGCATTCAATCGGCTGGAATTTTGTCTTTTTCTCTCTCTTTGGCCATCTGACCACAATATTGGACTATAATCTTTAAAATAACTTAAACTGTCTATAGTGATTTCCAGTTTAAGTTATGCCTGGTGATGATTAAATTTCTAGCTATCTGTAGTGTGTATGTATTTAGCTAGTATTTGTCCATTTCCTTCCCAACTTAATCTTTAAGTTTTGCTTAAAGGTCATATAACGTACCATGAAATTACGACTTTACTATCGTGCATATGACATACGTAAACTTTACAAATATGCACAATAATGTTACTATGTTGACAAAATGCCAATGTTGCGAGCTGCAACACATTTTGTCAATTTATGTCTCGAGCTATAAAACCTTAAAAAAATCCAAACACAAAATGCAGAACAGCAGAAAGTTTAAACGAAACAGCCAATCAAGCACAAATGAGAAATAAGATGAACATATACTCTAAAATGATTTTTTAATACCCCAACAATTTTTGATGCATTAGGAGCAATTATTAGTCGAGCACGAATAACAATTCGAGTCCTGTTCTAAATGTCTAAGAAAGAAGACTGTCTGATCTCTTCTAAATCACAACTTTAGTGAACAGCGCACCTCCGTTCCAACTTGATTAAGCTCTTCCTCGGCGTAGATATCGATGACATCTGTGCCTTCAGTCGGCCCAGTAGCTGCCATTAGAGAAGCGTGTCACTCCGCCCGAAATTCTTCACAACAAAGCCACGGTCAAGGGACTGATATGATGTCCGTTGTTTGAGTCAGCGTTAAACCAAGAACTGAGAACTATGTCCTGCTACAAAACCACCTCCGTAAAACGATCGTCTTTTCACGTCGCCGGAATCTCCTAAGAGAACTGAGTAACAATTATCACCCTTCCGGATAGGAAACACAAGCCTTCTAAAAGGTACATAACGTTCCGACATGGCTTGCAGAAAAAGTAATACTCATCTTCAGAGGCAGAGCGACATTACATCGCTAAGGCTTTTAGGGAAAATATTACGTGTAGACGTTATAGAATGTTAATAGCGTAATATCGTAAATTTTGGAATTAAGGATGTATTTCTATAAAACGGCTTACTCTTTCACGTTTGTCCAGAAACCCACCATGAGCAGTATATCTCCGTTATGTTTAATCTATTTTTTAAATGAAGTTTATATCTTACATGGGTTCAGCATTAAGATGAAAAGTCCGATTAAACGGATTAAACTCCTGAGGAGTTTCTAACTGAATGTTTTTCTTTAAGTGGAATAATGAGATCTATATTAGATGTTAGTGTACTTAATAAATGTACCATTTATGCAAATTAAGAAAATGTGTTTGATAAAAACATAATTTACAATCACGTTTGTAAATTGTTGTTTTTATATAACTAATTACATTCTTCTGTTCTGACAGAGAGCAGCATGGTCCTGTCGGGTTCAAATACCACACTCTCTCTTTTACTTTGAGAAGTTTCCAAATTATTTTTTCTATGTTTTTGTGAGCTTTCTTTCCATGTCCCCAGTGAAGTGCAGTATAGGTTAATTATTGTTTCTAATTTAACTTTGTGTGGATACTATGGTGAACTGACATCAACTAGGAATGCCATGTTGATTTTGATTAGGAAAGTTTGAGGGAAGATTAGATGGTAATATCTGGTATTTTATGGAGTATAAAAAGTGTTTCTAAAGTACTGGTTTCTGTTCCCAAACCCATAGGATTGCAGGTTTTTCTTCCAGGTTTCTTCTTCTTTTGTTATGCATTTAGAAAATACATTAGTGTGATTTTTTAATTTATAAAAAAAAATTTATATTTATATTTTTGCCATAGTTTTCACTTTTCAACTTTCTTTATTACTTTCCTATTCACAGCTTTCTGTGGAATATGTCCCACAGCAACTTCTCCCATTATTTCTCTTACTAATGACAATTAACAACCACATGGGCAAATGACTTTGAAGAAGAAATTGCTAAAGCTACTTTGTTTTCAAACCCCTTGCTTGATTTATAAGAAATAGCTGGTTAAATAGCCATACCATCTTGAAAGGCTGAATGAAAATCATAATGATGATGATGATGAAAATTTTAGAAAACAAAATAAAAAACACTTAATTATCTTCCTACAACACCGAAAAATGTTGTTACAGTCCAATAATTTTTTTTTTCATTTCTGATATGAAGCCTTTTATCTGTTCTGTGTCATTAGGCCTGGTGTCTTCTTCATTCATTGTTAATTATAAATACTAAGATTCAATTATGGGAGGAATATTATAGGTAAATTACAAAAAAGAGTTAAGAACTTACTAAGGTAAACATACATATTTATATTTCTTTTTTACAAATTTCACACTAATGCCCTTTTCTAAATGCAAACTGAGACAAGAAAGAGTGACTTACTAAAAAGTAAAGTGCAGTCTGCTTCAGTTAGAAGTTTTTTGCTCAGAATGACTGTGATTAACTCTTTGGGACTCTTTTATACAAGTCAAGGCTTTTTTACATCTATACATTCTTTCTTTTTTGTTTATGTAATTGAATAATCGTGCTTTTGAATGTCAGAAGTTTACAGACTACACATAAAGGAAATTGGAGAAAACTCAGTACAATGCCAAA
Organism: Polypterus senegalus; assembly: GCF_016835505.1. Taxonomy (NCBI): domain Eukaryota; kingdom Metazoa; phylum Chordata; class Cladistia; order Polypteriformes; family Polypteridae; genus Polypterus; species Polypterus senegalus. The sequence goes on from NW_024379896.1 coordinate 9,406, forward strand.
ATTGAACAAGTAGAAACTGACCTCTGCAATGTAGATGGAAGATGAAAAGGCAACCAGATTTGTTGATGAACTGATTTATGCCTACAAAGGACTTGATATGTCAAAGGGTATAAAATCTAAATGAGGGGAGGAACCCTGCAGTACAATGTCCTGTTGTCTGGGTTGGTTGCTTCCATCTCAAAGCCATAGGACTGGCATAAAATCAAACTAATACAGAAGCTCTGAGTCGTTACATCATTCCATCATTCCATCACCCATACACCATGCCAGAGAGAGATGTCAGAGACCAGAGACCAGACTAACTGGTAGATTTTAAAAAGCCATCCAGGACAACAACCTCTTTTAGCACTGCTGCTAATCTTCAGAAAGCTTTCTGACTTTAAAACAATATTGCATTTTCTTTACACACACACACACTAGGGCCACTATAGCAATGCCAATTCACCTAAGTTTAATCAGGTTGAAATTCGGTGTTTAGTACAGTTGTTTTACCATAAGAAAAGCTGAAGTCCTCACAGCAATTCAATGAATCTGTGAAAAAGAGTACTATTTCCAGCTTACTTTTGTTGTCACAAGCATACCTCAGAAATGTGGAAGACATGGTCATTTAAATCAAAACCTCAAAATCAATGTATTTTATAATTTTTAGGTCTCTTCACAGTGAGATCACTGTACCCATTAGATTTATTATAAAATGCCTGCCTGTCTGTTTCCCTTGGAAACACTTTTCACCACTTTTTTCACTCCAACCGAGCTATAAATACTATGACTTTTTAAATACCCATATTTTAAATGTGTTTTCTTTAAACCTTCTAGCATCAATGCTCACTCGCTTGTGCTTACTGTACCCAATTTAACTATTAATCCTTTACTACATTCTTTACTGTAAAACTCATTTGCATATTTACTGTTAACAAATATGAAGAGTAGGTAAGAAAAGCTGCCATTTGAGAAGATGGAAGAGAAATTAAAAAGTTAATTAGTCATTAAAAGTTGAAGCAACATGTGATTCCAGGCTAAAAATGAGCTTAGCTTCTTCTGTTTTTCTTTAGAAAGGATTTTTGAAGCCCTGTGAAAGAACACAGACATATCAGTGTGGCTATGATCAGGGGATGTTAAGATTTCCACAATTGGCTTTGTAAGGTCTTTGATATTAATTGGTTGAATAGGATCACATATTTCTCCAGATCCTGACTAACTTTTTAATACCTCTTTTTGTCTTCTTTAATTGCAGCGTATTCATACATAATCTCATTTTTACCTTTCCCCTGACCTGCCTTTATTCCTTCGTTTTCTTTTAAGTTGCACATTTGATGAAGCCAACAGAGCAAAAACGTTTTTTCTTTTACATCCTTTCATGGAAATAACTTTTAATTTTTTTTTTTGTATTGTAATATATCTACTATATAGTAAAACACTAGTGTCTATGGGTGTCTTGTCCCTTAGAGAGATATGATTCGTCAGTTCCATTTTGGTCATGCAATTGAAAGAGGAA
>NW_024379897.1:0-18965 GCF_016835505.1 Polypterus senegalus
TGCTTACATAGCTTTGACCACATTCAGAACAGACGTAGGGCTTCTGCCCAGTATGAGCTTGTGTGTGCAACTGAAGATGTGCACTGTGGGCAAAAGTTTTTTGAATTAAGAAATGAAAAATTTAAATGAGGGAAAATAAGGTATTTTTTAATTCTAAGGTAACAAATAGCAGTCATACACATACTTTCTGGATTTTTTGTGATTCAAATAATGAAAGTGTAATAGCTCAAAAACAACAAAACAGACGCATTTATAGCTTTTGTTACCTTAAACTCCAAATGTGTGTCAGAGAGTCTCGACATCCCGAGATTTACTCGGCACAAAACTTTCTAACATTTCTCGCTGAAAACCCTCTCGCTTCTCTGTGTTTTATATGACAGACGCTCAGATATCATTTCTGATGACAGGCCTTGTTTTACCATCCCTGATATCAGTATATATAAAGTAAATGAATCACGAAAAAAAAAAAATCGACTTTGACATTTTGATGAATCCTGACGTTTAAGAACTGCCCGAGTCAGAAAATACAGTTTTTATGGAATTATGTCTGCATGTGTGTGTGTGTGTGTGTGTATAAACACGACATCTCAAAAACGCAACTAGACAGATGGATGAAATTTGACATTTGTTTGTTACATCAGAATTGTAGATCTGTATATCCATTAACCGAAGTGGTACTTTAGCTGAACTCATACTCGATTTTTTTTTATTTGCGCAGCTGCAGAGTCCAATTTATTCAACTTCACACTTATAATAATTGTTTAGGATATTGTTTTATCTTGGTAGAGTAATATATATATATATATATATATATATATATATATATATATATATATATATATATATATATATTGCTTTACTTTCCCTATTGTATTATTAATATGTATCCTTAGAATACCTAATCTCACAGACTTACCACTGTATATAAGGTATTATTCTACACTGTGTGCACAATTATTAGGCAAGTGAGTATTTTGACCATATCATCATTTTTAATGCGTATATTCCAACTCCAAGCTGTATTAACTTGAATGCTTATTGGATTTAAGCACGTCAGGTGATGTGTATTTGTGTAATGAGGGAGGGTGTGGCCTAAGGAGATCAACACCCTATATCAAGGTGTGCAGAATTATTAGGCAGCTAGTTTTCCTCAGGCAAAATGGGCCAAAAAGAGATTTAACTGACTCTGAAAAGTCAAAAATTGTAAAAAGTCTTTCAGAGGGATGCAGCACTTTTGGAATTGCTAAGATATTGGTGTGTGATCACAGAACCATCAAACATTTTGTTGCAAATAGTCAACAGGGTCGCAAGAAACGTGTTGAGAACAAAAGACGCAAATTAGCTGCCAAAGATTTGAGAAGAATCAAACGTGAAGCTACCAGGAACCCATTATCCTCCAGTACTTTCATATTCCAGAGCTGCAACCTACCTGGAGTGCCCAGAAGTACAAGGTGTTCAGTGCTCAAAGACATGGCCAAGGTAAGGAGGGCTGAAACCCAACCACCACTGAACAAGAAACATAAGTTGAAACGTCAAAACTGGGCCAAGAAATATCTGAAGACAGATTTTTTCAAAGGTTTTATGGACCGATGAGATGAGAGTGACTCTTGATGGACCAGATGGATGGACCTGTGGATCAGTAATGGGCACAGAGCTCCACTCCAACGTGGAGGTGGGGTACTGGTATGAGCTGGTATTTTTAAAGATGAGCTAGTTGGACCTTTTGCATTGAAGATGAACTCAAAATCAACTCCCAAACCTACTGCCAGTTTTTCGAAGACACTTTCTTCAAACAGTGATACAGGAAGAAGACCATGATTTTTATGCAGGCCAATGCTCCATCACTTGCATCAAGTTCTCACTGCGTGGCCAGCCAGTAAAGGCCTTAAAGATGAGGGAATAATGACATGGCCCCCCTTCCTCATCTGACCTAAACCCTATCGAGAACTTGTGGGCACTTCTTAAACGCTAGATTTACGGGGGAGAAAAACAATACACCTCTCTGAAGAGTGTCTGGGAGGCTGTAGTCACTGCTCCACAAAAAGCTGATCGTCAACAGATCAAGAAACTGACAGACTCCATGAATGGAAAGGCTTATGACTGTTATTGGAAAGAAGGGTGGCTATATTGGTCATTGATTGATTGATTGATTTTTTTGAAATGTCAGAGATGTTTATTTGTAAATTTTGAGGTGTTTGTTTATTATTCTCAATATAACAGATGAAAATAAACAAGTGAGATGGGAAAATTTTCATTTTTCCTTTAGTTGCATAATAAATCTGCACACTAATAGTTGCCTAATAATTGTGTGCACATATGTATTCCCCTGATGATGTTCACACTCACATTTCCGTTGTGAAACATTCAGGTTTCAGGTTTATTAACATTTTGGATTGACTGATAGCACTGTGTTTGTTCCATATTAAAATTAATCCTCAAAAATACAACTTGCCTAATAATTCTGCATTCCCTGTATATAACTTCTCCCCACCTTCCCTTCTATATCTATAACCTCAGGCAATTAGATGTAGTAAAAGACAAGCAGGAGTTAAGTCACACATAAAATAATGTATTACTGATAATATTCATAAATAATAACAAAATGCAAAGTACATTTGAATATTGGCAACCATACAACCTGATTAAATGGTGATGTGTAATTCAGTTGGCACACAGACTTGTAGTTAATCAAAATGTCTCTAGTTAAGGAATCGTTGGTGCTCAGCTTTTAGCCACATGTCTGTTCAATATGGCTGCCAAGCTGTGCTCTTTATTGTGTTGTCTTCATCATCACAGGTTAGCAAGAGAGATGCTTCTTCATCATATGTTGGTTAGAGAGAGATTGTGAGGTTAAGCACGTACATTTATAGATGTTCTCTCCAATGCTTAGAACCAATAGGACATCATGGTACTTAAAGGCCTCTGAGACAAGCCAATTCCAAACAGCCATACCTCAGACCAATGAGAGAAATGGGACATTTTAACACCTCAACCCCCCCAAGACCATATGTTAAGCTAGCCTGGCTTTGTATGAGGAATGAGACAAAGACTTTAGCAGAGAAATACTCAAACTGGTTTAAGACACATCCTCCCAAATCCTTTCATAAAATTACAAAGAGACAGTCGTAAGAAGGGATGGGGGCAAGCACGAATACCTCTCACCACTTGGTTTGCCTAAATTATAAATAAAGACATACAAAACATTTATCAAGTTATAGGCAATATCCCACATCACAACAGATATTATTCATTTCATTTGTTTTTTTTTTGTTTTTTTTGTTGATGGTTCTCTAATGTACATCATATAATCTTTGTGCGTTTTATTCCTCAAATATCCATCCCCATATCCGAGTACACGAGAAAGTCGATGGGAGGCCACTCCCGAGTTTTGAAAATAAAACGGCACTGATCGAGAGACTGACCAGGTCATCATACAAGATCAGAATATCGTTTAGCATCAATGCGATACAAACCTTGTAAAATTCCTGAGTTGGCAACGTCTCTACTGAGCTATAGGTAGGTAGGTGAAGAGAGTCCGCCAAGTGGTGAAAAGCTAAACATACTAATTTGTTTTTCTATTTATACTATAATTATTAATTTATCTTTTTTAGTTCATATTCACTGTTCAAAATACCTGATATTGTGAAAATAATCCAGTAGCACAGTTGTGCTTTAAAGTATCTGTCCCCATTTTTTCAATGTTTCTCTCCCTCTCGAATCAGATAGTTGAAATATCATATTTTTTTTGTTCTTAACATCAGCCATATCATACATATTGCTTACCAGGGATTTTTCCTGCCTTGCATCCAAACCTGCAGGCGTAGGCTCCAGGTTCCTGCGATCCTGCTATGGATGAACAGGTTTAGATGATGTATACATTGCTCTTAATCTCAGATGCTGTCTGTCATTTTGTGCCTGTTGTGGTAGACAGGGGGCGCTGTCATCCCCTTGAACCCTCAGAGTTGACTCCAGACATCAGGTAAAAGTCCAAAGTTTGGATTTATTACAATAATCTAGTGCACAAAGCACCCTACACTCCACTATATTCATACACTAAACAATTCTCAATAATAAACAATAGATCAATCCTCCTACTTGCAGTCGCGTTGCCACCCTTCCTCCCAGCTCAGCTCACCCGTCTTGGTTTCTCACAATCTTTTTAAACTGCTTAGCCCGGAAGTGCTTCATCCCTCAGTCCAAGATTCCCCATCACTTCTGGGTTATATAAAAAGTCGTTTTTTCTTCATCCCGGAGGTACGTCGGTCCTTCCGTCCCCGTGCCTATGGCGTACTTCCGGATTATAGTGAATACCAATGTCTCTGGGCCTTCCAGCAGCATCTTCTCGTGGCCCCCATGTTATCCAGCAGGGTTGCACTGGAAGACTCCAATTCCCATGAGTCCCTGCTGGAATTTGGGGCCCCTCCATCATGAAGGGATGGCGCCACCTGGTGTCCTGGGATGATTGGCTAGCCATATCTCACACCGTCCACACTCCTATTACCTGCTCTTGCTCTGCTCATTAAGCATTTACTGTTCTTATGGTGGGCTATTCTTGTCTCACTGCCCTTCACCTTCACACTACATGCTTGTTTTTCTTTGTTTCTCTCAATACAGCTAGGTGGGGTCTGCACACTGATTCAAGCCTAAGACCCTTATTCTTCCATAAACCCTGAGATTTTCATGGCCACACCTGTCAGAACATAATCTCTTTTCTTATTTTTGGATATATTTCCAGGCTTGCAGGTGTAACATTCTGTCTATAAATTGTTTGTGCCTGAGATGGAATCAGAGATCAATATGGCTGGTAGGAAATAACAAAGCGCAGTGTCTGAGATTATTGGATGAAATATTGAAGGCATTCATTATAAGCACATTGTCATTGGAGCAGGAGATGTTGTGTGCTGTACACATTTAGAGGAAAAACCCCTCACACCTTAAAATTCACCTAAATTTCATTACTAATTGGCCAATTCTGGACAAATAAAGGAAAAGAATAAAAGTGCCAAGAGAGTCAGCACAGATTTCCATCCATCCTCTTCCACTTATCCGAGGTCGTGTTGCGGGGGCAGTAGTTTGAGCAGAGATGCCCAGAGTTCCCTCTCCCAGGCCACTTCTTCTAGCTCTTCCGGAAGAATCCCAAGGCATTCCCAGGCCAGCTGGGAGACATAGTCCCTCCAGTGTGTCCTGGGTCCTCCTCTCAGTTGAATGTGCCCGGAAAACATCACCAGGGAGGCGTCCAGGAGGCTAACAGTTCAGATGCCCGAGCCACCTCATCTGACTCCTCTTGATGCGGAGGAGCAGCGTCTCTACTCTGAGCTTCTCAACCTATCGGTAAGGCAAAGCCCAGACACCCTGCGGAGGAAACTCATTTCAGCCGCTTGTATTCGCGGTCTCGTTCTTTCAGTCACTACCCATAGCTCATGACCATAGGTGAGGGTAGGAGCGTAGATCGACTGGTAAATTGAGAGCTTTGTCTTACGGCTCAGCTCCTTTTTCACCACGACAGACCGATGCAGAGCCCGCATCACTGTGGACATCTCACTGATCCGCCTGTCGATCTCACGCTCCATTCTTCCCTCACTCATGAACAAGAACACGAGATACTTGAACTCCTCCACTTGAGGCAGGATCTCTCCCCCAACCCTGAGAGGGCACTCCACCCTTTTCCGGCTGAGGACCGTGGTCTCGGATTTGGAGGTGGAGATTCCCATCCCAGCAGCTTCACACTAAGCTGCGATCCGATCCAGAGAGAGCTGAATATCACAGCCTGATGAAGCAGACAGGACAACATCATCTACAAAAAGCAGAGACCCAATCCTGAGTCCATCAAACCGGACCCCCTCAATACGTTGGCTGTGCTTAGAAATTCTGTTCATAAAAGTTATGAACAGAATCGGTGACAAAGGGCAACCCTGGCGGAGCCCAACTTTCACTGGAAACGGGTTTGACTTACTGCCGGCAATGCAGACCAAGTTCTGACACCGGTTGTACAGAGACTGAACAGCTCTTCTCAGGGGGTTCGGTACCCCATACTCCCGAAGCACCCCCCCACAGGATTCCCTGAGGGACACAGTCGAACGCCTTTTCCAAGTCCACGAAACACATGTAGACTGGTTGGGCAAATTTCCATGCACCTTCCAGGACTCTGCTAAGAGTGTAGAGGTGGTCCACTGTTCCACAACCAGGACGAAAACCACACTGCTACTCCTGAATCTGAGATTCGACTATTCGATGAACCCTCCTCTCCAGAACCCCCGAATGGATTTTTCCAGGGAGGCTGAGGAGTGTGATCCTTCTGTAGTTGGAAAACACCCTCCGGTCCCCCTTCTTAAATAGGGGGACAACCACCCCAGTCTGCCAATCCAGAGGCACTGTCCCCGATGTCCATGTGATGTTGCAGAGATGTGTCAACCAAGACAGTCCTACCACATCCAGAGTCTTGAGAAACTCCGAGTGTATCTCATCCATCCCCTGGGCCCTGCCCCCAAGGAGTTTTTTGACCACCTCGGTGACCTCAGCCCCAGAGATGGGGGATCCCACCTCTGAGTCCCCAGGCTCTGCTTCCTCATTGGAAGGCATGTTAGTGGGATTGAGGTGGTGGTCCTCGAAGTACTCCCCCCACTGAAGTCAGCAGCGCACCATCCACACCATATACAGTGTTGACTCTGCACTGCTTCCCCCTCCTGAGACGCCGGATGGTGGACCAGAATCTCCTCGAAGCCGTCCAAAAGTCATTCTCCATGGCCTCCTCAATCTCCTCCACCTGCATTCTGCTTGGCCTGCCGGAACCTATTAGCTGCCTCCAGAGTCCCACAGGACAAAATGGTCCTTTAGGTCTCCTTCTTCAGCTTGACGACATCCCTAACCGCCAGCGTCCACCAAAAGGTTCGGAGATTGCCGCCACGACAGGCACCGACCAAATTTCGACCACAGCTCCGGTCAGCCGCCTCAACAATAGAGGCACAGAACATGGCCTATTCGGATTCAATGTCCCCCACCTCCCTCGGGACGTGGTCGAAGTTCTGCCGGAGATGGGAGTTTAAGCTACTTCTGACAGGGGACTCTACCAGACATTCCCAGCAGACCCTCACAACACATTTGGGCCTACCAGGCCTGACTGGCATCCTCCCACACCATCGAAGTTATCTAACCACCAGGTGGTGATCAATTGATAGCTCCGCCCCTCTCTTCACCCGAGTGTCCAAGACATGTGGCCGCAAGTCTGACAACACGACCACAAAGTTGATCATCGACCTGAGGCCTAGGGTGTCCTGGTACCAAGTGCACATATAAACACCCTTATGCTTGAACATGGTGTTCGTTATGGACAATCCGTGACGAGCACAGAAGTCCAATAACAAAACACCACTCGGGAGGCCCATTCCTCCCAATCACACCCTTCCAGGTCTCACTGTCTTTGCCCACGTGAGCATGGAAATCTTCCAGCAGTAGAAGGGAGTCCCCAGAAGGTATGCCCTCTAGCATCCCCTCCAGGGACTCCAAAAAGGGTGCATACTTCAAACTGCTGTTTGGCACATACACGCAAATAGTTAGGACCTATCCCCCCACCCAAAGGCAAAGGGAGACCACCCTCTCGTCCAGCAAGTTAAACCCCAATGAACAGACTCCAAGTCAGGGGGCAATAAATATGCCCACACCCGCTCAGCGCCTCTTACCAGGGGCAACTCTAGAGTGATAGAAAGTCTAGCCCCTCTCAAGGAGATTGTTTCCACAGTCCATGCTCTCGATCAAGGCGAGCCCGACTATATCTAGTCGGAACCTCTCGACCTTGCGCACTAGCGCAGGCCACTTTCCCCTTCAGAGGTGATATTCCACGGTCCCAAGAGCCAGAGGATCGGACCGCCAAGGTCCCCGCCTTCGGCCACCACCCAACTCACACTGCACCTGACCTCCTTGGCCCCTCCCATAGGTGGTGAGCCCATGGGAAGGAGGACCCACGTTTCCTCTTCGGGCTGTGCCCGGCCCAGCCCCACATGGGTGCAGGCCCGGCCACCAGGCGCTTGCCATCGAGGCCCACCTCCAGTGACACGTGTCCAGGCGAAAGAAAACGTCGTCCAATGTTTGTTCTTCATAGGAGGTTTACTGAACCACTCTTTGTCTCATCCCTCACCTAGGACCAGTTTGGTTTGGGTGACCCTACCCGGACAACAGAGCTCCTAGGATTCATTGGGACATGCAAACCCCTCCACCACAATAAGGTGGCGTTTCGAGGAGGGGCAGCGCAGATTTGTTCAGCACAAAGGACATAGAAAATATTTAACAAGACAAAATCAAAACCAAATAGTAAAGTCTGTTGTGTAGTGTAACAAGCTTCCACGAACATTAAACTCATATTAAATCCAAAACCTGCTAAGTGTACAGTTCTGTCTCATTGTGACAAAAACTAAACGTCCTTTGTAGCTCTTTAACCGTAGCATAATTACAAAAATATCAAAATTAAACAAATTTGTAAAATAAAAACTAAAAATACAAAGGAAAACTAAAACTAAACTGAATTTCCAAGTTATGTCAGAATATAGAAATGAAAACGAATATAAAAAGGCAAAACTATACTAACCATGGGCTGAGGCTTCAAATCTTTGTTACAAATAGAAAGAAAGCCTCAAAGCTTAACAAGACTTTGTTTACCCAGCACTACAAAGCGCCTATCATGTGCAAACGGTAGCGATGCCAATTTTAGTGTCACACAGGGAATTTTCCAGATGGAGCTCAGGCAGGTAAAGTCACTTGCTTGGGGTCACAAAAGTGGGATGTGAGCCCACACAGCTTCAGGGTTTCCTGTGTTCATGGTGCCATTGTAATCTGGATGTTAAGATGAACAGATTTGCATACAGTAGCCTTACGCCGGAGGTTTGCTGGAAAGGCTCCAGGATCGCGATGACCTTCTTTATTAGGGTATTAAGAAAACAAAGGGCAGAAACAATACAATAAAGACGATAAGCCTGCACATCATCACCTATGTCCCAGTGCCTACCATTTTCCCCTGTAATATACATGGATGACTCACCTGAAACTCCAAGAGGGACCCCAATTTTTGTTCCCACCCACCCCGGATTATTGCTCAGTCAAACACTTGACAAAAAGCATTAACAGGGGGATTTTGACAGCTCAAAGCAAAACTACATTTGCACTCAACAGGACTTGGAAAACTTAAGTGGATCATACGGAACATTTCACTTACAATTCTTTAAAGAGTTTTGAGGTTTTTGGGGAACACTCTGTATATGAGCCACCGACTGTGCCGTTATCAATTTAACGGGATATCCACTGCTGAAGGAAACCAAAATGTAGCAATCTAAAGTGGTGTGACACAAACCAACTGAGGGCACAACACTAGATGTGCCATTTCATTTGGAAACTGAAATAGGTAACACAGGCCAGTACTCCCAGCAGCAGTGTTACAGGAGTCCAGATGTGACAAGAACACAGCTTGGACTGCACAGTCTAGGATCTCACCTTAATGCTGTGCTACAGAGTGGGTCTTCACAAATGTTTGATGTGGTCTTGGAAGGACAGGTAGTCTCCATACACCATCCTAAATGTTCTATAGGCACATGTTGGTGACAATGAGCCAAGCTGAAAGACTGTGTGCAGATCAGACAGAAGGAGCTTAAAGTTTGAGGTCCTTTCCTGCTGATTGCATTATAATCCAATCAAGCCATGCGGACCTTCTAAAGCAGCCACACTGGCACATATGCCAAGCCAATTTGTGACACCACTAAGAGGGGGAAGGATTTAAAAAAAAAAAAAGTTGTAGAAACAAAGGAGCCCCCCAAAAAAATGTAGATGTCAGCTCAAAGCTTCCATGTGATCCATTCATGATACAGACCAGCATTTCTCCACCTTTAAAATAATGAAAACTCGAGTCGCAAATACTTAAATTGGAACCCCCAAAGGTTTTTTGGGGAAAGAGCCCACCAATTTAAAAAAAATTAATTCAACGTAAAGTTGAATTTGTTTAGGTTTCAATAGATGTTTCATATTTGATTCTTGTTCCCCCTCCAGGTGTCCTCAGTTTGAAAACCATCGATCGAGAGTAGCTCGGACACATCCGAGTTTAAGCAGACACTTGTCAGATAACCGCGGGTAAAAAAGAAAAAAAAAAAAAATAAGACTTGACAAAGATGGGATAACCAAGAAAAAAAAAGCCAGCTAGGAATGCTGAAACAAGTCAATAGCCGGAGCTTGGACACCCAAACCACGGGTTTATAAGTCTTTAAAAATTGCACACAAGAGTCCAACCATTCATGAAGAGCCTTTATTAAAATTTCAGATTCACTTTCTGCCCATTCAACCGCCTCACAGCAACTACAGCCAAAATAAGGACCATCATCAACATGGCAGCTGCAGCTCCCAGCACCAGGTATCCAGTGGGAAAGAGGGGCTGTGGGAGGAAGACAAAAGGACATTTAACTTTGCAAGCCATCCAGTGAAGGATGAAGACGAAGAATCAGCCAAGGCCACAAGCAGAACTCTGGCCTACTCCAGTAGGAGGATCAAGATGGTTACCTTCCTGTTCCAGTCTAGAAGTTAGCACCTGGTCAGCCTCAAAGAGCACAGGACCACTGTGAAGGAGCACATTCTTCCTGAATGAAGCAATTTGTGCCAACTTGTCTGCAGCTCTACCAGATCCTGAAAACAAAGTGGTAGGGTTTAACGCAACACACGCCAAGCCTCCTTACCAAGCAACTAACCAGATTGCACACCCCCATGTCCGCGAGAGAAGCCATCTCCATACCACTCGGCATAGCTTCAATTACAAGGCACTGAATTTGAAACACTGATGCCATTTTCTAACAACGACTCCACCGCCAAACTGGCGCCACTAGCTACTCACTTCTTACAGGGCAGCTCTGAGTACAGGGATCTGTGGCAGAGGGATAGCAGGCAGCAGCAACACAGTAGATGAAGATCTACAGAGAGCAAAAGGAACACACAATAGGAGACCAACCAGCAGAAATAAACCTCATGCCTTCCGTTAGGCCTAAGAGTATCAGGCAAAAACACAAGGCAGGATTCCCCTTTGCCACAAAACCCACCTGTTCAGCCAAGGCTTGCCGAGCTACAGGATCCACAAAAGCAAACATCTCAAACACAAATCTCTTGTAATGACTTGGGTAGGCCACTCCAGATGTGCTGTCCACAGTCACCAAGCTGGTCAAATAGTTGTCTCCCGTGTTTGGGCACCTGGCCAAGCACACCCTCCAGTTAGCACTGAACAGCCATCCTCACCTTCCCCACCCTCCCACACGGGGCACCTACCCATTCACTAGAAGGCTCCACTGGGGCTGGCTGGAAGCAGAAGGTCCTGGGGTGACCCAGCAGTCCCCAAGAGTGAGAACAAGGTTAGGGTCAGTCCTGTTCATGATATGCACTTCCACAGCCACAGGATCCCTCAGAGTTTTGGTTACTGGGTAGTCCGCATCCACATAGTAGGAGCCATAGGAGGAATCTGGCCATGAAAGGAGGGGGGGGCATTTGTTAGTGGACATGCACAGGAACCTAATTTCCAAGGGCATCAGACAGACATTTAAAAAGCTCAAGTCATTCTAATAAGTTAAAACAAGGACCCCACACCATCAAGTACCTGTTGCAATGACCAATTCCAGGTCAAATGGCCCTTGCTCTACTACTGGAAGAGGAGGCGCCACAGTATACACCTCAGCCTCCACTTGCACATCCTGGCTTCCAGAGTAGGTGCACTGGAAGAATAACCTGAGGAGAGAAACACCACATCATAGTAGGGAGAGCACATTTAGGGTTAGATGAAGCAGGTTCAGAAGCCTTACTTGTAGACACTGTCCCTGGTGATGGAGCCCTCTGGACCACTCCTCACAGTGATGGCAGCAGACATGGTGTTCTGGTAGGTCACATTGCCTCCAGCCAGCTGAAATAGGGACATTAGAATTAGTGCTGACCATGAAGTCGGTGCAGGGTTGGTGTTCTATTTCTAGGTCAACAGCAAGACATTTCATGCTGCAGTCTGTATGGTCAAACTTCTTGAGGACAAACTACACTAGTTAAGATCAGATGCATCCTATTCTCTAGTTTAGGACTAGAGCATCCAGCACAAGCCATCATGTCTAATATGTGACGACATCTCATTAATCAAGCTCTTCAGCCTGCTATGGTGGATCTTATTACTCCTACATATCCCCCAGATGGAGTCTCACCTGAACTGTGCTGCCACAGGCACTGACTGGAAACTGGTACATGGCAAAGCTGGACAGGCTGGTCACAGGGCCGCAACTGGGAGAACTACTGTCCACCAACTGGATGGTCCCAAGATCCAGGGGAGGAAGGGTCACCTTCTCAGACACCACCACCACAAACTGGCCATCCAGGGTGCACTGCACAGTTACTGGCCAAAGCAAACAAGCATGAATATCCAGTAGCAGCCACCCATCCTCACGCACAGCCCCCAACCACTCACCATCATTGGCATAGTAGCATGGACTGGTGCTGCTGCTCGAATCGTAGCAACAGTTGTTGGCTTCACAGTCAGCTTGAGTGATGGATGAAGACCCTCCACACGGGAGCTTCTCACTGGCTGGAACTGCACATCTCTCAGCAACACTCACAGATCGGCGAGCTGCGATGGTCAAAAAGCTCAATTAAAAAGACGACGTGAGGGACACTCAGGGTGCCAACCCAGAAGAGAAGCATACCTGGTTTAGGGCACGTGAAGGTTTTCAGATTTGATGGAGATCCAGCAGCAATGGTCACGCCGTACTGAGAGCCCTAAAGTGAACAGGAGTCTCAAAACCACGACAAAACACACAACTTAATTAAAAACGGCAACCAACAGCTGAAGCGTCGGCGCTACTCACTTTATCAGACACATAACCGTACGGGGAAGAAAATGGAACGGTTAGTGTTGTGCGACCAGCTATTACACGGAGAACGACTCCTGGAAGATGGTTTGTCACCTTTACCAGTCCACCACTCGCCTCTGAAAAGATAGAAGTTAACGAGATTTACTGGAATACGCAGGCGCCGACAAGTCCCAATGCTCGAGGACACGCCGCACTCACTCTGGAGAAAAAGGGTCGGAGAGCCTGCAAATGACAGCGTCATCGCCTTGTCACCGTCGCATTTCTTAGTCACGTCTCCGGACGCTGCATAAACAAACTGCACACCCGTCCAGCAAACGGCCATCCAAAAAAGACACCAACAATCCAAACGCGCCATGATGTGAATGGATCAAACAACAATAGTTCATGAATGAGCGCGCGAGCGCAGATTTAAATCATCATCGGCGGCGCGCGCAGGTGACTCGTTAGTGAGAAGGCGCGAGAATGGAGCGCGGGAAATCGGGGTCACTCTCTCTGCTCGTGCGGCTTTATTGAGCAATCAGCACGTCACAGCATCGGAGTGATCCGTCCAATCGACGACCGTGCAGAAGTGATCGCTCTGCGGAGCGATGTGTCTGTTAATTTAATGAGGGAAATCAGTAGTGATGGGCGGAGTGAAGCCTCACGAAGCATCAAAACGTTTGAAGCAATTGTGTCGGAAATCGTATCGAAGCTTCGAAGCATTTGATACTCACCTCTCTAGTGACCCCCTTGGCCATTTTCATTAACATTACACAAACTCATGAACCACTTCAATGACGTCTGTTATAACTCTAATTGCTTTTATTTTTTCGCTGCTACAGACTGAGAACGAAGAGAAGGGTTCTTCAGCAACTTCTAGTGTCTGATGTCTAAAAATATCAATAGATAAATAACTAACGCCGACAGGCAGAAAGCAAGAAAGCAAGAGTTAAACAAAATAAGACGCCTTACTCATGGACTCCCGGCTCTTTCAATTAGTATTTACTTTTGCACTGTATCATTATAATCGGTCCTGTTATTAGTATTATAATTAACTCTCATATTTTCTTGAGATCACATTTAATAGCCTTAAATGTTTTCTTTTGTCTGACTTAATTTAGCCCTGCGGTGGGCTGGCGCCCTGCCTAGCGCCATTTTTTGGCTGGGATTGGCTCCAGCAGACCCCCGTGACCCTGTATTTTGGATATAGCGGGTTGGATAATGGATGGATGGATGACTTAATTTAAAACGGAGTAGACGGAAAATAAAGGTTTATCCCTGTACTTTGCCATGATATAGGTAAGCACATTTGAGAAAGAAAAGGTGAAGTCCTTAAATCAGTTGTTATTATTCGATCAAGTATTAAAATATTTAATTTGTTAATACTTTACAATATTTTGTGGAGCACGAAAGTAAAGAGTTAGCTACAAAGCAACAGCGCCGTCAATGGCTCAACTACTTTTCAAATTCTGAGCGTAGTGCTACCCCGAGTTCGATCTGACTTAAAGACTCATCAGAATTAACAATATTAAAAAAAAATATATCAGAATTGAAATCTTTATAACCAATTTGAACTACATAATTTTGAGAGATACTGTGGAAGGATCGCATAAGAGATCTGTTCGGGAATTCACCAAAACCGCAATCAAAATGCGATGTCTAATTGCGGACGGCACCTCACATATTTAAATTTATCCATTTCTATTCATTGAAATTTGACGTCCATGAACCTCTCCATTGAATAAGGCAGTGGTTTTCAACCTGTGGGGCGGGGCCCCTAGGGGGCGCGAAGATGTGAAAAAAAGAAAACAAGAATCAAGAATATGAAAAAAAAAAAAAAAAATCTGTTGGAACCAAAACAAATTAACTTAAACTACATTCTGATACTAGGAAAATAAATATAGAGTTAGATAAATGTCAACAAAAGTTGTATAATAAAATATGCATCTACATTTCAAAAAAATGTTAGGGTGGGGTGCGCGATTAAAACTGTTATGAAAACTCGGGTCGCAAATACTTAACTACCCACTGCGGTAAATCAGGTTGAATTTGCTCTGCTGCACCAAACATTCAAAGGTGTCAATCCGGAGCACATCAGAGAGGCTGAGAGACACGTCGCAGATCAGTCACCGGCACACCGACACACACGGGACACTCCAAGATGAGCAGTGCACATATCAAGGTCGGCATTAAAGATTGAGTGCTGAGGCAACAAAAAGCAGCGGGATAAACACATCTGGACCTGCTGTTGAAAAAACATTTGCTTTTAACAGCAGCATCCCTTCCTCGTGAACACATCTTCAAGGTCCGGACAGGCGATCAGTAAAAAGTTTTTTAGTCACAGCACAGTGCAAAAATAAAACATTTCCTAAAACATATAGTTGTCCAGTGTGTATCATTCCTAAGCAATCTTCCAGTAATAGAGGCGCAATCCCAGTTACTAGTAAGAACAAATTCCACCTCATCAATTTAATATTTAAAAATTGAAACCGGTAAACCCGCCATCAACAACTACAAAAACAGTTGAAATCGTTACTCAAATATATATATATTTTTGTTATAGACATAAAACAAGATGCACGTTTCCATTTGATATATCTTTCCAATGTGGACCGGGAGCGAGCAAGGCGAGAACACTAGTAATTTGCTGTTTAATGAAAAAAAAAAAAAAAAAAAAAAAAGAAAATCAGACTCTATTGGGTCATAATTCGCAAGGGGTGGACGTGGGACCCGAACCAATGTATGCTTTATTTTGAAGCTGTAACGCTACCACTGCACCACTACTATTTTCAGCAGGGGGGATATATAATGTATGTTTTTTAATGTATGCATGTATGTATGTAATGAAGACGAAAACAATTATATATAGATGTATACTATATGACATACCTTCACTGAAAGGCATTGACCTCTATATTTTGAGAGTCTATCTGACACTTAACTCTCTAGTTATATTTTTTAATTCGTATTGACATTACACACTTAAACTACAATTCAGGTAGTTGCTGAGAATTATTGTTCTTGTGGATTGCTGTGATTTCCTTTGTCTTATACTTAGTGTCAAAGATAT
Source organism: Polypterus senegalus (assembly GCF_016835505.1). Classification (NCBI taxonomy): domain Eukaryota; kingdom Metazoa; phylum Chordata; class Cladistia; order Polypteriformes; family Polypteridae; genus Polypterus; species Polypterus senegalus. Next base: position 15,907 of record NW_024379897.1, read on the forward strand.
CTTATATATCAACTTTATATATATATATATATATATATATATATATATATATATATATATATATATATATATATATATATATATATATATATATATATATATATATATATATATATATATAAAAGATTAGGTAAATCGTGCAAGCTTAATATGGAAACGCTTAATTTTGTTCAAAACTGTAAGTCATATAGTATACATCTATAAATATAATTTATTCGTCTTCATTAGAAGAATACAACAATGATACTCTCGTGTCAATTAAACCATTTTAACGTGCATATGTCAAACAACATATTTCTACACCCGCCACAGTAAGAACAGTAGTAGTAGTTCAGTTGTGCAGAGCTCGTTAATTATCCCGGTTAGGTGGCTCCATGGTATTGCAACTGTCTCTCAGTAAAAACACCAGGGGTTTGCGTCGTTGGTCCTCCTCTTGTGAAAGTTTTTTTTTTTTACAATTCCTCCATTTAACAATATTTTCAGCTTGGACGTATAGCGAGCGAATCGAGCTATCGAGGGAAGGCTGGGCCGCCGTAGTTGGGCAGGGGGCACACGCCTCTAATTATATTGTGTATGTAAAGAGTTTCACTGTAAAACGTAATAAGCTTCATATTTGTGTGTTTGGAGACCCTGGTGTCGTACTGAATTTGAATTGTAGAAAAACAAACTACTGTCCAGCATGCCTCAATGAGTCTTTTCGTTTCTGATCGCTATACGGCACTTCCAACTTGGGACAATTCGCTATAAACAGTTTCAGCCAACCGGCGCCTTCTAAACATGCAGAACGACAGTGTGAACCTTTATTGAAGCGACGCAGCGTCTTCGTTTCAGTCAGTCATTGTCCTGTTAGACTATTTACTGTTAAGTGCTGCTTGAGCTACCGTTTATGGTACAACAGGTGGCCTACGTAGTTCTTAAATCGATATTGAAATGCACACACACGTCTCCTAAATTATTTATTGAAATACCTACATTTACAGTGTCCGTTTTAGGCAGTCGTAGTTTTTACTTGTTCCCGTTATTAGGAATTATAATTTCACAGTCACATATTATTCGTTACTACTCTCGAGGCCCGCTTCATTGAGATTCTGTTTTATATTCTGTATAAGGAAACTTTTTAAAAGGAGCGTTGATTGAACTGACTATAGCAGACTTATCATCTTCTTAAAATGACTTTATTCATTTGATATTGACAATTAATCATAAGTCCAAACATCAAGGAGGATTTGAGTTTGCATGGACTGCGCTGTTTCTTTCTTTTTTTTTCGTGACATCGCGTCAGTAGAGAGTGCGTCACGTTAACAATGCATGTTCTAAATGACAGCGCAACCGCTTTTTTATATTTCCTAAAGTCTAATGTGTCTCAATTTGCTCATTAATATATTTTGACAGTGTATTTTAGTGAGATTGCTTATAAACATATTACCCATGTCCATTTCCCATGTAGATATGTAAAGTTTGATAAGAATAAATTTAAAAAGTAACAACACATATAATAGTTATGTTGCATTATTTATTATTAACAAAATTCATCGTTTAACTGAAATGTTCTACTTATACAGTCGATTTATTCCACTTCTGAAGGGTATTCTCCATTGCATTTGCCCCCGAGTGTAATGTGTGCCAGTGCAACTGAGGGGTGGCAGACGAGCTCACGGAACGGGTGACAAGGCACATTATCACCCTGATGCCCAGGCTGTTATCTTGAATATTCCCATCTTGTGCTTTTTATCGTTCTTGCAAGTTTACTATTATTATTGGACACGTATATGTATGGAAATGTGTGTCGTATTTAATGTCTATGAAAGGAAGAACGTTAAAGCCTTGAATGAAACTGAGTGTTGATGCTTTGGGTAACACGACAGGTGAGGAGCAGAGAACATTGAATGTGACAGTGACTGCGGGGGATTGTGGAACTGGAAGATGGTTTAAGAATACCGAAACGACAAAAGCTTAGTCTTTCAATAATTCTATTTACATCAATGATTTACTCTGTTGTGCTGCAGTTCGGAAGATTACTTATTTACCCCCCCATCCCAGCACAGTCTTTGATAAGATGCTTTCAGAAGGAAAGGATGTTGCTGACAAAGTCAGTTGCTTTTTTGAAAGTTTGGCTCCAGATGTGCTTATCCAACTGTTCCTTCTTGTCAGTTATTGAGTGATCTTTACGTTCACCTCTGGATCAATTCGCAAAGTTTCTTTACAACTTTTTTGTCTCATTAACGCAGAAATCCCAAAAATTGCAGAAGACACTGTTGATGGCGCTGATTCTGTTTTAAAGACAGTTGTGATTAGTTATGCAGCGCACGCTTTAACTCACATTGCTTTGTGGAAATCAATAATAAAAATCAGCTACAGATCTGGGAATTAATGAATCGTAAAAATGTTTAATGAAGAGTGTCTTGCACATATACGTCGGCTTTAGTGAAGCGTTTCTTAGCCTCTCTGATATGATCGACATGAATAGATTCTGGATTATTATAATACATGCTACCTTACGCAAAATATGCTCATCAATTTCTTACAGATTCTAGGTGGCCACGATTCCACACCAATGAAAAAGGTGCCCAATGTAAATCGTTCATAATGTCTCCAAAATATATTTGTTTACTTACAGACAGGTACTACATAACTGTTTTATACAAAATCCTTAATTCAACAGATGCGAGCCCCAATTAGGATTTGAACTCGCGTTAGCGAACATTATCGCTGTAGTATATTCAATTCCTTTTACGCTTCGAGCCAAAGCGGATCAGTAGATGAGCGACTGCCCAAATCGACTGCAGACTGCGCAGATATCAATGACGTCATTACGCTAATGCGCCTGAAAATCACGTGACGGGTTCATTTGAAACAAGCCTTGAAGCGGCGCTTCGAGATCCAGTGCTTCAAAAGCTCGACACAGTTTCGAAACGTCAGTATCGAACGGCCAATCACTTAGAAATCAGTTAACATCAAGGAAGAAAAGAAGACGAGCAACGTGACAACTACGAGTATTTCTAAAAGGGTGACTTTGTAAGGTTTGGGAATGACCCGTCAAGTAAGTACTAATAAATAAA
>NW_024379898.1:0-15734 GCF_016835505.1 Polypterus senegalus
CAAATTTTTGTACGCCCAGTGGACATTGGCAATCCAAGGTGCTTCCTTTTGTTGCACGGGCACCAGCTACTTTTCAACGCCTGGTGAATACACGCTTCGTTCCCACAATTCCTATAGTGCTGCCTACTTGATGACGTGTCATTTATTCCGAACAGGAAGGATCATGTATTGCAGGTTAAAGCAGTCCTCTCTACACTAAGCGCCAGCCGGCCAGTATTAACCCAAGAAATGTTTCTTCAGATTGAAGGAAGCCAAATATTTATGCTACGTAGTGGGTGGAGGTACTGTTAAACCACAATGTAATAAAATTGATGCCATCTTGAATTGGCCCCGTCCGATGAATAAGAGTCAGGTTCAAGCATTTTTAGGGCTGGCGGGTTACTATACGCCGTTTGTACTGCACTTTAATCGAATTTAATGAAGAAACGAAGCCTTTAAAAGTGGTATGGGATGATGCGTGTGACAAAGCATTCAGTGACCTGAAATTGGCACTACGCCAGCACTTGTGTTGAAATCTCCTATTTTTCTATTCCTTTATTCTCCAGACCGCGCGCTGGCAGGATTGGGTGCGCGGCTGAGCCATGTGTCGACGGTGCTGAACACCCGCTATGTACCTCAGCCGGAAATTGTTGGAACGAGAGACCAAGTATGCTGCGTGGGCGAAAAGCCTTGGCGATCAAGTGGGCTATCACGTCTTTACGATACTACCTATTGGGACGCTGAGTTTACTATGGTGACGGATCATGCGCTTTGCAGTGGATGTCTCTTTATCGTGAGTCTAACCCGCATCACTAGGTAGTTTTGGATTTGCAACCTATCGCTTTAGTGTCATTTATCGTAGGGGTTCCTTGCAAGCCAACACAGATGCTCCCTCTCGTGTCAACGACCTCACGGTGCAGGTCACCCGACCCGAGGGGTCTGGGCTGAGGGGGGCGCGTCACATGTACGCATTAGGAGGCAGTCAAAGAGCCTAAAGGTGAGTAAAAAATCGTGAGATAAGGGGATGTCACGTGGTACTTACCTGAACTCACTGAACAACAGGAAACAAGAAGAGAATTAATGCCGCAACTTCCGGGTTTTCAAACGCCACGATGATGTCACTTTCAGCCAATATTGATGACGCACTCGGCACCCACAAACCACCTCACTTCCGGCTCCTCAAAATGACGCCACTTCCGGTTCCTGTTGCCACGCTCACCATTTTGCCAACCATTTCCTGTCACCTGTTTTTTGTTCTATAAAACCGCCATTTTGTTTCAGTAATATTGTTCATTGTGCTTTCAGGACTTTGAATCACTGATTTTTCAATATTGTCTGCACGACAATATACGGGACGTCCCCAAATCTTTATTTTGTATTTGTGACTTTCTTTTGATCACAACATAAATATATATATGTATGTATATATGTATATCTATACTGATAAAAGGTAAAGCCCTCACTGACTGATTCACTGATTCATCACTAATTCTCCAACTTCCTGTGTAGGTAGAAGGCTGAAATTTGGCAGGCTCATTCCTTACAGCTTACTTACAAAAATTAGGCAGGTTTCATTTTGAAACTCTATGCATAACGGTCATAACTGGAACCTACTTTCGACCATATATACGGCCATAGCCTGCAGCTCAGCCGCCGTGTGAGGCGGAGTTCGTCCGCATCATCACGCCTCCACGTAATTGAGTGCCTGCCCATATAAGGTAAATATTGCGGATGAAGGACTCTGCTTATGCAAACGAAAATGAGATGGTCTAGTGTTTGGCACAAACTCAGCGAAAGTGTGAGAGAAACTTTTAAGTGCGGTCTTCGCTAACATTAAATAAAGCCGTGGACATCACAAGATCACACAAGAAGCGACTCACGTGAACTGACTGTGAAGCTGATACGTAGAGAACAAGTAAGAGCTCCAAAGAGCGCTGAACAAAAAACGCATTACACAATTGAGAAGGCAGCAAAGAATATGAAGCGAGTGATGCATACAAGCATATTCATAAGTGCAGCTACTGCGGAAACAAAGCGGGTAAACCGTAAGTTTAAGTTAGGTTTATAGAAATGCTGCCACTGGTTGTTTGTCATAGCTATAGCGAATCGATATTCACAAGATACAAGTTTAATGAAGACATGAGGTATAAACAAGACTTTGGATCACTTTCCAACAGAGTTAAAATTGCTGTAACAGAGAGTTAAACTTGAGTGAAGGACTGTGCTTATGCAAACCAATAGGAAGCAGAATGTAAAGATTAACTTTAAGTTAAGTTCATAGACAACTGCCGTTGGCGTTGTCATGCCTAAGGCAGAATATGATATTAGCGAGATACAAGTTTAATAAGAGGACTTTTGATCACTTTGTAACTAAGTTAAAATTGCTGGTGAAGGACTTTGCTTATGCAAACAAAAATGACATAGTCAGGGATAGAATAGTGTTTGGCACAAACTCAGCAAAAGTGTGACAGAAACTTTTTAAGTGCCAGGTCTGAGCTAACATTAAATAATTGCTGGTGAAGGACTGTGCTTATGCAAAACAAATAGAAAACAAATATTACGTTATTTTTAAAATGTTTCATTTTCTTTTTCATAACTTCTTTAACACACTTCTTCTCTGCTGCTGGAAGCGTGATTTATTTGCAAGTATATATATATATATATATATACAGTATGTATATTGTCACAGCTGGATGGGGGTGGTAATAGCCAGGGCCCTGAAGACAGGAGGAGGGTTGATTGCCTTCTCCAGACCTCGAGGCGACAGCCCTGGAGGCCTCGGGTAAAGAGCTGGGAAGCTTCGACCCTGTAGGGACCAGGGTTACTGCCAGGGGACCCCAATACCTGGAAGACCCTAAACCTCAGAAAATATAGGGACACCTGGAGTGCTTCTGGAGACAGTAGGCACTTCCACCACACTAGAGGCGTGGCTTTGGGAGATTGCTGGAAACACACCTGGAGCACATCCGGGTTCTTATTTAAAGGGCAGCGCCTCCCTCCAGTCGATGACAAGAGTCGGGTGGAAGAGTGACTAGGTCTGGAGAAGGCAGGAGGCGGTCTGAAGAAAGAGAGAGAGAGAGAGAGAGAGCACTGAAGGGGTATTGGGGATTGGTGAACAGACTGTTGAGAAAAATGAAAAATAAAGCGTGTTTGTAGGGTAACATGAGCGTGTCTGCCTGTCTGTGTCAGGGGCAATGTTCACAATGTGTATATATATGTATGTATATATTGTAAAAGGAATTGACTTGACACACTTAAAAGGGTTTGGGGCAGCCACCCATATATTATCTGGCTGCAAAGATTCTTTGTTGAATACAGAGATGTTCTCTATACTGAGTCCAAAACAGAACTGATGATGGTTTGTCAAAATGTTGGTTTTAAAGGATAGGACAGGAAGTGGTGTTCTTCATTAGTCAGAGAAGATGGGCGTGATAATCTTCTAGGTGCCAGAACGGAAGTGATATTCTTCTGGGCTCCGGAACCGAAGTGATGTCATCTGTTTTAAATCAGACAAGTTTTCCCACGGCTGGTCTGTAGAGATAACAGGAGAAGGTTTAGGCATGCCACCACTCCATGGCCTGGCGTGGAATTACTTTTGCTTGGTCCATACAACATCTTCTTAGTCATTGCGTGTGTGTGACAATATATATATATATATGTATGTATATATATATATATATACAGTGGTGTGAAAAACTATTTGCCCCCTTCCTGATTTCTTATTCTTTTGCATGTTTGTCACACAAAATGTTTCTGATCATCAAAAACATTTAACCATTAGTCAAATATAACACAAGTAAACACAAAATGCAGTTTTAAATGATGGTTTTATTATTTAGGGAGAAAAAATCCAAACCTACATGGCCCTGTGTGAAAAAGTAATTGCCCCCTGAACCTAATAACTGGTTGGGCCACCCTTAGCAGCAATAACTGCAATCAAGCGTTTGCGATAACTTGCAATGAGTCTTTTACAGCACTCTGGAGGAATTTTGGCCCACTCATCTTTGCAGAATTGTTGCAATTCAGCTTTGTTTTAGGTTTTCTAGCATGAACCGCCTTTTTAAAGGTCATGCCATAGCATCTCAATTGGATTCAGGTCAGGACTTTGACTAGGCCACTCCAAAGTCTTCATTTTGTTTTTCTTCAGCCATTCAGAGGTGGATTTGCTGGTGTGTTTTGGGTCATTGTCCTGTTGCAGCACCCAAGATCGCTTCAACTTGAGTTGACGAACAGATGGCGGACATTCTCCTTCAGGATTTTTTAGTAGTCAGTAGAATTCATGGTTCCATCTCTCACAGCAAGCCTTCCAGGTCCTGAAGCAGCAAAACAACCCCAGACCATCACACTACCACCACCATATTTTACTGTTGGTATGATGTTCTTTTCTGAAATGCTGTGTTCCTTTTACGCCAGATGTAACGGGACATTTGCCTTCCAAAAGTTCAACTTTTGTCTCATCAGTCCACAAGGTATTTTCCCAAAAGTCTTGGCAATCATTGAGATGTTTCTTAGCAAAATTGAGACAAGCCCTAATGTTCTTTTTGCTTAACAGTGGTTTTGCGTCTTGGAAATCTGCCATGCAGGCCGTTTTGCCCAGTCTCTTTCTTATGGTGGAGTTGTGAACACTGACCTTAATTGAGGCAAGTGAGGCCTGCAGTTCTTTAGACGTTGTCCTGGGGTCTTTTGTGACCTCTCGGATGAGTCGTCTCTGCGCTCTTGGGGTAATTTTGGTGGCCCGGCCACTCCTGGGAAGGTTCACCACTGTTCCATGTTTTTGCCATTTGTGGATAATGGCTCTCACTGTGGTTTGCTGGAGTCCCAAAGCTTTAGAAATGGCTTTATAACCTTTACCAGACTGATAGATCTCAATTACTTCTGTTCTCATTTGTTCCTGAATTTCTTTGGATCTTGGCATGATGTCTAGCTTTTGAGGTGCTTTTGGTCTACTTCTCTGTGTCAGGCAGCTCCTATTTAAGTGATTTCTTGATTGAAACAGGTGTGGCAGTAATCAGGCCTGGGGTTGGCTACGGAAATTGAACTCAGGTGTGATACACCACAGTTAGGTTATTTTTTAACAAGGGGGCAATTACTTTTTCACACAGGGCCATGTAGGTTTGGATTTTTTTTTCTCCCTAAATAATAAAAACCATCATTTAAATGCTGCATTTTGTGTTTACTTGTGTTATATTTGACTAATGGTTAAATGTGTTTGATGATCAGAAACATTTTGTGTGACAAACATGCAAAAGAATAAGAAATCAGGAAGGGGGCAAATAGTTTTTCACACCACTGTATATGTATGTGTACATATATATGTGTGTATATGTATGTGTATATACTGTATATGTATGTGTATATATATTGTAGAGACTGGCCCGTTCATGTCACCCAACACATGTTTATTACGAACCATATTTACAGAATAAAGTGTGCCACAAACCCCACAAGTCCCCAAAGTCCTAACCTCTAAGCACAATGCCTTCACTTCTTCAGGCCACCTCCTGCCTCCTCCACCAAGCTCTGTCCACTTCGAATGAAGGGAGGGTAGTGGACTGAGCTTGGTGGAGGAGCTCTCCAGGTGTCCCCAGTCTTCTTCCCCCCAGCACTTCCTGGTGTGGCGGAAGTGCTGAGGTCCAGGGCTCTCCAGGCACCGGGCGCCCTCTGGCGGTGACCACGGGCCCCTACAGGGTTGAGCTTCCAAGCTCTGCACCTGTGGTCCCCAGTGCAACCAGGGCGGTCGCCACCTCGTGGTCTGGAGGAGGCACAAGCCCTCTCCGGTCCTCCTGGGCGTCTCGGCTGGGTACCGCCCCCAGCCGTGTGCCACAGTACCCCACCACAAGCTGAGACCCCTAGGGGCCAGCGGCCCGTCCCGCAAGGGCAGGTCTTCTCGGCAGGAAGCCAACATGCTGCAGCCCAGGGCCCGGTCCTGCAAAGACAAAACAGAACAAGGGGTGGAGATGTTCCCCTGGCGCGCTTACTCGGCGCGTCCCTATCTTACATAGGGGCAACGCTCCCCTCTGACCGGCACCCGGTGCTTGCGACCTCGACCCCCCTTTCAAGACCTACTTGTCACCCGTGCTTGGACATTGGACGGGACCGCACACGACCCCGTCAACTCAGCCGCCTGTGGGGTTTCCCTTTGCGGCCCTTCTTTGGATGTGAGCGTCCTGCCTCACGTCCTCCCTTATCTGAGCAACCGGTATTCTTCCCTCGATTCCTCCTTTTCCTCTGGGATGCCGTAACGGTCTGGGTCTGCCCATGGCAAAAGTTCAGCCCCTGATCCGTTTGCGTCCCTGTAGAACAGCGCCAGGCCACGGCTGGCTCGAGGCAGAGGGTGCCAGGACCTGCGGCACACATCAGTTCGCGTCCTGCCAGACCCCTCGCTGTCTCTCCCCTCGCACCGTGCGCAGCACCCACCGCCACTTTTACTATCGGATATCCCCCTACTTGGTTCCGTTCACATGGTTCCACGAGCCTTTTCGCGGGACCTCCCGGATGCTTTATGGGGGGTCAGCTCTATTTACTATTCCGCTGTACCTCTCGGTCGAAGGATCTACCGTCCGCGCCGTTCCGTTAAGCTCATGCAACGCCTGCCCAGACGCGACTGCCTTCTCCTCTGGCTTCTGCACCTCTGCACGGAGGGCACACAGCTCCTGAAAGCGACTCTACGGACCCGAAGGCAAAACTCCAGTGCCCGCAGAGCCGCAGACAAGAACAAAAAGCCAGCCGACGATGAGCTTACCTGCTTGTCTGCATCAGCTACTGGTTGCTTTTTGTGGGCCTTCTCCTCTGGCCCAATCGGGTCTCTTCCTGGCACAAGACAGACATTCCTTGGTCCCGCCTCTGTACAGTCATTGGCGGGTACGCAAAACACACCATCCAATCCCTTGCCTGTCACGGGGAGGGACTTCTGGTCCACGGCCATTTTGTCTCCCCCTCTCCAGGTGTGGTGGCATGCCTCCAGGCAACCTCACAGCTGCCGCTGCTCTCGAGTTGCATCGACTCCGTCTTTGCAACGTCTCCTACTACCGCCTCCGCACTGCCGACGCACGTGGACCAACATGCCCCTGCCACGGACTCGAACCGGGCAGTCCCTGCCTAAAAGACAAAGGTGACTCCCACAGGGTTGTGCGTGCACAACTCCGCAGGGTGTGTGTGGGTTCCGCTGCTGTGCTGGGCCGTCCACAGACTGACTTTTTTGAAGCAAGTCCCATCTGGGATGCCAATGTGGAGACTGGCCTGAACACAGACAGGCAGACACGTTCATGTCACCCAACACACGCTTATTATGAACCATATTTACAGAATAAAGTGCACCACAAACCCCACAAGTCCACAAAGTCCTGGCCACTAAGCCCAATGCCTTCACTTCTGCAGGCCGCCTCCTGCCTCCTCCACCAAGCTTTGTCTACTACTCTCCCGACTCCAGCCATCGAATGAAGGAAGGCGGCCCCTTTTATACAAGTCCAGATGGTCTCCAGGTGCTTCCCGACACTCCTCCGCGGACACTCCCCTGTGTGGCGGAAGTGTCCGCTGCGCCTGGAAGCCCTCCAGGTGGCCCCAGTCCCCCCCCCCCACCCCCAGCACTTCCTGGTGTGGCGGAAGTGCTGAGGTTCAGGTCACTCCAGGCATTAGGGTGCTCCCTGGTGGCAACCACGGGCCCCTACAGGGTTGAGCTTCCAAGCTCTGCACCTGTGGTCCCCAGTGCAAATAGGGAGGTCGCCTCCTCGTGGTCTGGAGGAGGCAAGCCCTCCTCTGGTCCTCCTGGGCATCCCAGCCGGTACCACCCGCAGCCGTGCCACAATATGTATATATATGTATATACAGTAGTGCTTGAAAGTTTGTGAACCCTTTAGAATTTTCTATATTTCTGCATAAATATGACCTAAAACATCATCAGATTTTCACTCAAGTTGTTCTGTATTCACCACATGCCATGTTCATCTTTTTGGCAAAATCCACTGTCATCTGACCTTCTTCATTCCTCTCCTTGACACCATACCTACCCATCACCTCCTTGTCTGCTCTGTTCTCTTCACCAACATGTCCATTGAAATCCGCTCCAATCACCACTTTCTGTCTCTTAGGTACACTGTTCATCACTTCATCCAACTCACTCCAAAAATCTTCTTTCTCATCCATCACACACCCAACTTGTGGCATATGCACTAACAACATTCATCATCACACCTCCAATTTCCAGCTTCATAATCATGACTATGTCTGACATTCTTTTCACTTCCAAAACACTCTTGACATACTGTTACTTTAGAATAACCTCTACCCTATTTCTTCTCCTATCCACACCATGATTGAACAATTTGAATCCACCTCCGGTCCACCTGTCCTTACTCCCCTTCCATTTAGTCTCTTTCACGCACAATATATTAGCCTTCCTTCTCTCCATCATATTGACTAACTCTCTTCCCTTACCAGTCATACTGCCAACATTCAAAGTTCCTACCGTCAGTTTCATTTTCTTTACCTTCCTCATCTCCTCCTGCCTCCAGACACATCTCCCCCCCTTTCTTCTCCTTCTTCGGCCAACAGAAGCCCAATTTCCGCCAGCACCCAGTTGGCTAACAGTACTGGTGACGGTTGTTGTTAACCCGAGGTTCGACTGATCCGGTATGGAAATTTGTATTGTTGTCTGCATATTGATTTGGCAAAATTTTACACCGGATGCCCTTCCTGACATAACCCTCCCCATTTATCCGGGCTTGGAGCCAGCACAAAGAAACACACTGGTTTGTGCATCCCCTGTGGCTGTCTTTAACACAAAGTGGCTTCAATTTGTGTTATCCCTTGATGGGATCATTTAAAAACATCTTTGGTGTACTGTAGTTAGTTTCTTTTACAAGTTGGCCCTAACAAAAGGTTTGATTTAAACTTGCCTTTCAATTTTAATTTTCAATTATTGTCCTCTCCAGTATCCTTTTATCTTCCAATTTTGACTTCTTGCTTGTCCTGATTTTGCTACCTCTCCTTTTGCATCTCTCATTTTCTTTCCTGCTCACAATTATCAGGCAGATTTGAAGGCTTAAACATGTGGTTCATATCCTGGTGTAGGCTAAAAGGATATAGGTTTATGGGGCATTTAGACTGCTTTCGAAATAGATGGGACCAGTTCCATTGTGATGGGTTACATATTAACCGGAGGGATGCCAGTGTGTTGGGGAGGCATATGAGTAAATTAGTCAAGGATTATTTAAATTAGACAATGGGGATGCAGGGAGTTTAGAACAGACCAGCTAAATAATTGTAAATACCAATTTATTTTTTCAATAATTCTAACAATATGGAAAACAAGATTTATACTTCCCACTTGCCTTTTTGCCGTGTGGGAGTTCAAAGTGTTGTGTGTAGATGGGTGCAAACTTGACTCAGATGCAGTAATCTAAAGTTTATGATGTGAGAAACCCTATCTGCATTTGCTGATGTCAAGAGTGGTGTCCCACAGGAGTAAGTGCTAGGGCCACTGCTATTTTTAATATTATATATATACAGTAAGTGATTTGGATAGGTATATAAGTAACAAGCTGGTTAAATTTGCAGATAACATTACGGTAAATGGTCTGGCAGATAATCTAGAATCCATTGAATCATTACAGAGGAACTTGGAGAGCATACAGGCTAAAATAAGTAAATGTAAAATATTGCACATAGGAAGTAAAAATGTTAGGTTTGAATATATTATTGGGAGGTCTGTAAATCAAAGGTACACCTTATAAGAATGAGTTTGGAGTAGTAGTGGACTCATCACTGTCATCTGCTGGACAGTGTTAAGAAGCCATTAAGAACGCTAACAGAATGTTATGTTGTATAGCACGATATGTAGCGTACAAGTCCAAGGAGGACTTTTGTGTGTGAAAATGTGCTGTAGAAGCAAATTTTGTTGTTGTTGTTATACATGCTGAAATTTTATAATGCACTGGTTATATCTCATCTAGAGTATTGTGTACAGTTTTGGTCTCCAGCTACGAAAAGGACATAGCAGTGCTGAAAAAAGTCCAGAGAAGTGCAACTAGGCTGATTCCAGAGCTACAGGGTAAGAATTAGGAGGAATGATTAAAACAGTTGTGCCTTTTTTTAGTTTAAACAAAAGGAGATTATAAGAGAATACATGATTGAAGTGTTTAAAATTATGAAGGAAATTAGTACAGTGGGTTGAGACTGCTACTTTAAAATGGGTTTATCAAGGACATGGGGACACACTTGGAAACATGTGTTAAGGGTAAATTTTGCACAAACATTAGCAGGTTTTTCTTTACTTGGAGAACCATAGACCCATGGAGTGGATACCAGTAGTGTGGTAAACAATAGAACTTCAGGGACTTTCAAAACTAGACGTGATGTTATTTTGGAAGATTTAAGTGGATAGGGCTGTTGTGGGGCAGAATGGACTGCTTCTCATCTAGATTGTTCTAATGTTCTAATAGTCCTTGGCACAATGTGCCATGACAGATTGACTCAGTTGTCAGAATCAATAGAAATTAAGGTCTAGTATGACAAGGATGGTAGGAAAAAAAACATACAGGTATGAAGTTTTTATTTCTCTGGATCTGTATGTTTTTAGATAAATAAAAAAGTTATTTGTTTTTCTTTTGAACATCCTGTAAAGCAGTTTGTGTGTATAGAAATGTGCAACAGAAACAGATTTTGTTGTTGTTATACTGATGATGCAGAATAAAGGAAGAAGCACCTTATTCATATACAAGATGTTTTTAAAAGAATAAAAGGAGTTGTCTTGGTAATTAACCTTGAAAAAAGTGTACTGGGAAGAAAGGAGGTACACTCTTTAGGCTTTACTACAGGTGGGTGAGTGATCAACTCAAAGTTTGAAAAAGTAGCTGCCCTGTCACTAAAAAGCAGTTGCAATCTATTTTTTGAGTGTTTGGCACAGTTGATTTATTACCAGGTTCTCTGACTGAGCTGAACCCCTCATGAAAATATTTGCTGAAGACAGCTCCTAAGCAGTTAAAATGAACAGGCGAATATCATCTTGCTTTTTGAGATTTGTGAAATGTTTATGTAAAGAAGGCACTTCATCCTGTCCCAATGTTAACATACAGAAAGTTGATTTTACAGACAGATGCATCTGCTGAAGTTTTAGAAGCACTGCTTTTGAAGGATGAGAGCGAAAAACTGCAACCAGTGCCCTACATTAGTGGAAAGCTGTTCCTACATGAAAAGAAATACCGTATACTACACTGGAAAAGGAATGTCTGGCAATAGAATGGGCACTGACAGCCTTAAGTGTTATTTGTTGGGGCGAGTCTTAATTGTGGAATGCTACAATCATTTGTAATGATTGGAAGCAGTGGAAGCATACAATGTGTGGATTGCTCAATGATATATATCCTTGCTACTTTTTAGGTCCCAGGATCAGTATGTATTGGGAAAAGACAATAAAGTCCTGGTTGTACAGCCTGAAACATAAAGGGGAGGGTATATGAAAAAGCTCTTTACATCTTTATTAACTTGTTTGGTTTTTGCTTTTTGTGTTAGCCATTGAGCCCCTAGTTATTCCTCTTTGGATGAAACCAGAAATAAAGGAGATTATCAGAGAAGGACTCAAAAATATATATGCTGAAGAAATGGTGGTTTAAATCAGACCAAAGACTATCCCTACCATTATCTTTAAAATGTTTGGAGAATAAAGATTGGTCTCGTCCGATGCGAGAGATGGACGTCTGAAGTGGAGCTCCGCTAGCAGTGGTGCTATTTTTCATATTATTTGCTTATTATTCTGAGATATCCTGTATTTATTCAACCCGAGAGGGACCGCTACAGTATATGTAAACACATATAAACATGGCCAACAAGAAGGGGGGTCCGAAAGAATCGAAGACTAAAACTACATCCAAGCTACGATCAGCAAGCCCTAGCTCGAGATACGGCCTCTCAGAGACGGACCTGGATCAGATGGGCGAAAATACAGACTCCTCGGGACCACGGTCCACTACATGCGCCGGCTGAGAGCGAAAAGGGGAGCGAAGGTGCGATCGTGAGTGCAGATGTGGATAGCTCGCCGATTGGAGAGGATTACCTGAAACTGGAAAAGGCCGGGAGGTCCGCGGCTTCAGTTACGCAATTACGCGGGACTGGAGCAGCGGGGACACCGGCTTCAGCAGAGTCTGCTGCTTCATCTACAGTACAAGAAGGCACAATTGAGCTATCTGAACTGAAAGTGTTGCTCGCTGAGCTCACGCAAGATATAAAGAAAAGCGAGAAGGCTAATGAGAAAGCAACAGCAAAGGCACATGAGAGACTGAAACAGGAGATGAAACAGGCCAATGAATGGCTGCGACAGGAAATCCAACAGGCAAATGAAAGGCTGCGTCAAGAGGTACAGCTTGAACTTCGACAGGTGCTGGGTAAAATTGAAGAGCGCATTGAGAAAAACTCGGTTAAACTGAGCACGCTTGCTGATCAATTGGAGCATCTTAATGAGACATTCACGAATCGGATCGAAATGGCCGAACATTCAGCTGCCAGTGCCGAGGAAAGAGCAGTAAATGTCAGTTCGGAATGTAAAAAACTCGGAGAAAAACTTGGAGACAGACTGGCTGCTTTAGAAGATGGGAGTAGAAGGTATAATGTCAGAATTGAAGGCCTGCGGAGAATCGAAAGTTCAAACCCTGTGAAATTCGCAACTGAACTTTTTCTAAAATAATCAGGTGCGACTTTAAAGCAGAATCTGAGATAGCAGCGCTTACAGCATTACGGATCAAACACCGTCAGACCCCGACCAAGATCTTTTATAGTTCGTTTTGAACGAATATCATTTAAGTTAGAGGTGATGGCACTCCTCAGAAAAAAGGAAGATATTATACATGAAAATAGCCACATTCGTGTCTTCCCTGACTTCTCTCCAGCAACAGCTATTAAACGCAGCCTTCTATAATATTAAACAGCGGCTACGGCAAGCCAGTGTCAAATACGGCCTCCTGTATCCGGCAAAACTGAAAGTGGAATGGCAGGGTCATTTCTATGTCTTCGCTAGCAAGGAAGAAGCAGAAAATGAATTAAGAAAGCTGATTCCGGGACTATTCTGATACATAATTGTTAGTCATGGCGGTAAATGATAATGCTAGGATTAATAATCTACTGTCTGATCTATTTGTTTTAAAATACGGGTTTTTTATCAGCATATATTCTCATATATTCTTATTATTACTTACTTATTACTTATTATTACTTAGTATTACTAGGGCGCTAAATGTTTATGTTTTATTGTGCTTAATTACGTTTTCCTCCTCTTTTTTTTTTTTTTTTCTCTTTTTCTTTTCTAATTATTTCATGTGTACCCTAAATGAGAGTGTTCAATATCATACCCTTGGTTTACTGTTATTGCTATTACTGCATTAAGACTTGTTATGCTTATTTTGGACACATCTTTAACACCATCACCTGGGTTTATTATCTGGGGGTATCATCTTAATGCACTAAAATTGCTGAAGATTATATATATATATATATATATATATTAAGTGCAAAATTCTTTCCGGTGAATTCTCAAGCATATAATATTAGATTAGACACCCTACCTTTTATCATTGCAGAACAGTTTAAATACCTAGGGGTAAACATCACAAGTAAACATAAATCTCTATATCAACAAAATTTCGTCGTCTGCATGGAAAAAATTAAACAAGACTTGCATAGATGGTCAACCCTTCATCTCACACTAGCTGGAAGAATTAACACTGTTAAGATGAATATTCTTCCTAAGCTCCTTTTTTATTTCAAAACATACCAATATACATTAATAAATCGTTCTTTAAGCAATTAGATTCAACAATAACCTCATTTATTTGGAATTCTAAACATCCCGCATCAAAAGAGCTTACTCTACAAAGACAAAAGGCAGAAGCGGCATGGCTCTACCTAACTTCCAGTTTTATTACTGGGCGGCAAATATACAGTCTATAAGAACCTGGACACAAATAGAAGAACATACACAGGCTTGGACCGCAATAGAAGTAAAATCCTGCAGTACTTCTTTGTATTCCCTGCTCTACGCTCCAATAAACACACGTTATCGGCAATACACTAATAACCCAATTGTGCTCCACTCACTTAGAATCTGGAACCAATGTAGAAAGCATTTTAAGACGGAGAAGCTTCTTTCTGTGGCACCCTGCAAGAGAACCACCTCTTTCAACCTTCACAAACATATGCAGTTTTTAATATCTGGAAAAAATTTGGAATTAACTTGCTTAGAGATCTTTATATAGACAACGTCTTTGCATCCTATGAACAATTACATTCCAAATTTAACATTCCAGCTACAAATTTCTTTCACTATCTTCAAATCAGGAACTTTGTTAAACAGAACCTTCCAGATTTTCCTCATCTTGCACCCTCATCCACGCTGGAAAAATATTGCTCAATTTTGAGGAATTAGACTCCATCTCTACAATATATAAAATCATTTTACAATCCCTTCCTTTCAAAGATCCAAGAGGACACTGGGAAAATGACCTCTCAATTAATATATCAGAAAAGGAGTGGAAAGTAGCAATGCAGAGAATTCACTCGAGCTCCATATGCGCAAAGCATACAATTATACAACTCAAAATTATATATCGAGCACATCTGTCTCGACTAAAACTCTCCAAAATGTTTCCAGGACATGATCCAACCTGCGAACGTTGCAACCAAGCCCCAGCCTCACTGGGTCACATGTTCTGGGCCTGCACCAAATTAGCATTATTCTGGACAAAAATTTTAATTACCTCTCAGACAGCCTTGGACTCACAATCCCTCCTAACCCATTAACAGCTATGTTTGGGGTTCTTCCAGAGGGGCTTAAAGTGGAGAAGGACAAACAAATTGTGATTGCATTCACTACACTGTTGGCACGCAGACTTATTCTGATAAACTGGAAGAACCCAAACTCTTCTCTTTTAAGTCAGTGGGAAACTGATGTGTTATACTATTTAAAATTGGAAAAAATCAAATACTCAGTTAGAGGATCTGTACAGACTTTTTTTCAAAACATGGCAGGATCTAATCAGTAATATTTTAAAATAAGTTTATAAAGCACAGAGAATTTATTAATTTAGGTATTTTACAAGCCTTAAATTTTACACCGTTTGGCTTGCTCTCTCTCTCAGGGGGGATCGATCTGTTCTTAACATAATTCTTTTTTTTGTAAAAACTTGATTGCTATGTATTGATTGTAATAAAATTAATAAAAAAAAAAAAATGTTTGGAGAATTACATAAGATCTCGGAACTCAAAATTGTTTTAAAATAAAGTGAGCTTTTTCCAGTGAATTCTATAGCACATCACAACAAATTGGATAGCTATACATTCATAACATCAAAACAGTTAAAATATCTTGGGATAACTATCACAAGTAAATATAATATATAGATGTTTTTCAAAATCCTTTGTAAGTGCTATGAAAAAAATTAAATAAGTTTTTTACAGATGGTCCACCTTCAATCTCAGTCTAACAGGGAGAATTAATACTTTCAAAATGAATATCTTCTCTGGTGGTGTCCCCAAGGCTTTTTCATTGTGTGTGCTTTCATTACAGTGGCATAGTCTGCAGGATTCATGCTTTGATTGGAAAGCTGCTTCTGATTACATTCACATGATGGTCACCGTGATCACGTGACTAACTGGACCAGCAGGTTAAGCTTTGTAGAGAGTGGCATTTTGACTTTCAACATATGGGGCAGAGGGTGATGGTTGAGGCTCTAAGAAAATATTAGAGGAGGTTGCTTGTAACATCCTGGTAA
>NW_024379899.1:0-18934 GCF_016835505.1 Polypterus senegalus
GTAAAAGTGCCCTGCAGGTTCATCAATGGTCTGGTAGAAAGTGGCACTCCCTCAGACATTTCATCAAATCACCAGCCAGTCCAGCGCTGTAGTGCTGCTCTGCTGCTTATCCGCCCCCTTCATCTTTGGTAATAATGAACTGGGAGTCCGGACTAGACAGCCCCCTCCAAGCGGATGGCCGTTATGTAAATGGCATGTTCCTCATACAGGAGCCAAGGTCTCCTTGTTGATGGATGTAATGTGTGTCTCATCTCAACACACCTCATATGGCAACTCAAACATAACAGTTGTAAGAGAATCACAAGACAATGATAAGGATTTGGGGCACCAGCCTGCTGACCCTGTATAATCGGTGAAGTCAAAAATAAGTAAAACACACAATAATTGCAGAGACATCTTTTCACACGAATTCCACGTGAACTAGCAAAGAAGTTGGAGCTTCCAACAGATGGGTCCAGGTGAATGGAGACCAAAAGTGAGGTCAGAGGTGTCACAGCCACTAATCATCAAGTCTGCGAGAGAGAGAGAGAGAGAGAGAGAGAGAGAGAGAGAGAGAAATGTCATTAGAAAACAGCGCCCACCCCTGGAGCAGTGGTAGAACTGCTGGGTTCCGTTGACATTACATTTCTGTGACCACCATGCATGTAAATCTGATGGGTTTGGACCCCCTCCATACATTCCAATTTCACTTGTGCGATTCGAGTGGCACTGACACTATGTAGGTAACATTGCATGGGCAGCAGGTGGTTATGTAACCATTATGGTGAGTGCCATTAAGAGATCAAGTTTTACAGAGCTTCAGCACCTCCTGGTAGAGGACATTACAGTCACATGAATAAGTTTGGGAACCTCTCTTAATTTTTTAGAATTTTGTTTATCATTGGCTGAGCTTTCAAAGTAGCAACTTCCTTTTAATATACAACATGCCTTATGGACACAGTAGTGACATGAAGTTTATTGGATTAACAGAAAATATGCAATATGCATCATAACAATTAGACAGGTACATAAATTTGGGCACCCCAACAGAGATATGACATCAATACTTAGTTGAGCCACCTTTTGCAAATATAACAGCCTCTAGATTCCTCCTTTGCCCTTTAATAAGTGTCTGGATTCTGGATGGAGGTATTTTTGACCATTCTTCCATATAAAATCTCTCCAGTTCAGTTAACTTTGATGGCTGCCAAGCATGGACAGCCTACTTCAAATCATCCCATAGAATTTCAATGATATTCAAGTCATGGGACTGTGACGGCCATTCCAGAACATTGTACTTCTCCCTCTGCATGAATGCCTTTGTAGATTTCCAACTGTGTTTTGGGTCATTGTCTTGTTGGACTATCCAAACCCCTGCGTAACTTCAACTCTGTGACTGATGCTTGAACATTATCCTGAAGAAGTTGTTGATATTGGGTTGAATTCATCTGACCCTCGACTTTAACAAGGGCCCCAGTCCCTGAACTGGCCACACAGCCCCACAGCATGATGGAACCTCCACCAAATTTGACAGTAGCCAGCAGGTGTTGTTCTGCCATGCAAAGCGCTTTTTGTTCTGACCAAATAAATCCATTTTTGTCTTATCAGCCCAAAGCACTTTGTTCCCAAATGAATCTTGTCTAAATGAGCATTGGCATACAGCAAGCGACTCTGTTTGTTGCGCGAGTACAGAAAGGGCTTCTTTCTCATCACCCTGCCATACAGATGTTCTTTGTGCAAATTACACTGAATTGTAGAACGATGTACAGATACACCATCTGCAGCAAGATGTTCTTGCAGGTCTTTGGAGGTGATCTGTGGGTTGTCTGTAACCATTCTCACTATCCTGCTTATATGCCACTCCTGTATTTTTCTTGACCTGCCAGACTTGAGTTGGTTTAACAGCAACTGTGCCTGTGGCCTTCCATTTCCTGATTCTACTCCTTACAGTTGAAACTGACAGTTTAAACCTCTGAGATCGCTTTTTCTAGCCTTCCCCTAAACCACAAGACTGAACAATCTTTGTTTTCAGATCTTTTGAGAGTTCCTTTGAGGATCCCATGCTGTCTGTCACTTTTCAGAGGAGAGTCAAAGGGAAGGAAGCACAACTTGCAATTGACCACCTTAAATATCTTTGACCACTCATGATTGGACACTCCTGTCTGTGAAGTTCAAGGCTTAACGAGCTCATCCAACCAAGTAATCAGCATTGAGCAGTGACAGGCATTCAGATCAGCACAATGACAAGGGGACCCACATTTGTGCACAGCCAGTTTTTCACATTTGATTTAATTTCATACAACTAAATACTGCGTCACTAAAAAATCTTTCTTGGGAAAACACCCCAGTACTCCGATGTTCCTAGGAAATGAAAGACACACCACTGATATCTTTTTTGTTGAAAGGAGAGTCAATTATTATGCAGGCTGAGAAGGGTCCCCAAACCTTCTCATATGACTATACTTAACGAGAGGATGCTTGCCATTGAATTTGCATGGTGTCACTGTGCGTGAACATGATGGGCACTGTTCTGAAGTGTTCCATCAACTCTCACATTCCTAAGCCTCCCTTAACTCATAAAAGGGTCTCTTTGGGAAGCAACACATTGAATTGATGGGGTGGAGACCCTCAGGGAATGGCGTTACCTCCACAGTAACACATGGGAAAACAGTCTGTGCTTCTCCAGATCCCCAAAACAACCCCACAATTGTGAATGAATGCATATTCTTTATGATTTTTAACAGTTTGCCTCAACAGCAGTACCTCTACGGAATCTCCATAAGAAGAGTATCCCCTGACACGGAGTAACAGTCAATCAGAAAGCAGGAGGCAAAAAAAGTTTGTTACTTTACACTTACGGCTCCTACTGCTGTGACAAGTGATGGCTCTGTTGTGGCACTGGGAGCAGAACTTTCCCAAAATCACAATGGCACAGAATCGCTTATGTTCCACAGGTGGTGGTCTTCTGCTGAAAAGGAAAATTCTGATGGGGTTAGGGGTTAAGGGTTAGAGCAGACAGACAGCAATCAACAAAAAATAAGATTTCAAAGGAAAAGACTTTGGGAACCTCTCATCATTGTTTACCATCAGTAGTAAGGTGAATGGTGGAAGAACATGAAACCCCAGCCATAATGTTCACTTCATTCCATGTATTGAGTCAAGACAATAGGAAGCCTGGAGTGTGACCTACCAAGGCCAGAAATCCGATCAGAGAAGGCTAACTTACAGAACTGCTAGAGCTTCCTAGGACAGTCCACAGTGGCTAAACAGTCATTAATAAGCTACAGCATTTCACTTGAAGATACAGGGAGCTCCCCCCTCATCATTTATCTTCAGCCAGCATACCAGAAAGATGGAACATAAAGAAGGTCCTGCCGTATGTGTAAGTGGGTAATGTGTCAAGGTCCTCAACCAAGGCCAGCTATCAGGTCAGTAGAGACTAAAGAGCATATCTGCTAGAGCTTACTAGGACAGTCCATAGTGGACATCCAGAACTCAAAAAGGATCCCTAACACTATAGATGAAGACATTGAGACATTGCCCTCCCCTCATTGTCTACCATCACATACCTTCAACTAGGCACATCAGACCAATTAACAATTGATGAAGAGGAAGGTCCAGCCAAATGCCTAAGTCTTTGGATAATGAGTCAAGGACCTCAATCAATTGGAAACCTGGTATCTGGCCAACCAAGGCCAGCTATCCAATCAGTAGAGGCTAAGATGCATATCTGCTATAGCTTCCTAGGACAGTCCATAGTGGACACAGAGTATTCAAACAACACTTGAAATGAAACAACAGCAGGAACCTCCTCCTCACAATTTACCTAGAGATACCATCAGAATCATGCTAGGAAGATGCCTCATAGAAGAAGATTTTAAGGTTGTGGATAGAAACGAGTTAAAATGATCACAGTCTGCGCCCTCCCCAAGTCTTAAACTCCAAATGTTGTCTTGACGTACCACATTTTTTATGGTCAGCCGTTTTGATTTTGAGCTGGCGATTGCGTATTTCTGCGTCATGGTAAGAGATGCGAGACTGCAGACATCCTTGGTGATGGTCACCTGTTCTTGTTTAAAACCTCCGAGTTCAGTTCTCAGTTGGGTCAAGTTAGTGTGCACCAATGTGTTTAGTGTGCCCGTGTGACTCATCACAAGGTTTCTAGTGTCACTTGCAGTGATGTCCACATCAGTGTTTTGATGCTTCTTAGAAGAACCAGAGGCACCAAAAATGAGGTTGATGCCTTGGAGACGACGTTGCTTTAGACTAAAGGTGCTGTGCCACGGTCCTTGAGGTCCACGGTGGCTGCAGGTCTTTGTTCCAGCCAGGTTTGTAATCAAGTCAGGCTTGACAGATAATGAAACTTGGTATTTCACTGTATGGCTTCTTAGGGTTTTCATTCTTCCAAGACAAACTGCACACCTTCATCTGTGTGTTTTGTGCTCCTTACCTTCTCCGGCTCTCACTCATTTCAAACGATTACATTAACAGACACCTCTTGAGCCGACAGCTGGCTCCTTTGTCATTTGCACCTCATTATTAAGTGAGGGCTGGTTAAGAAAAAGGCCAAAAATTAAAACTCAGATGTACCTGAGAAAAGGGGTCCTGAACTGTAAAGGGCAAGTTCAATAAACAGAAGCCCACAAAACATTGCTTTATTAGTAAATAAAGAGCTGCACTGTGGACCTCCAGGCCTGTAACAGAGTAGCCCTGCCCCAGACTGAGGGGTGAAGTTATAAGGTGTCAGCTGCTTTTTGAAGTACTCAAGGGTGGGGTGGGGGGCCTAACAGAACGGAGGTCATGTGACACCCCCAATGGTGACAGAGACAGCGTGTCCCTCCATGGGGGTACTGAAGAGTGACGGGCGCTGTGGCCAAGTGCCACATCACACCAATCCAAGGCCGGGAGTGGCGAGTCCTCCAGACTTGTAAGCGTACCCCTTTTCTTTGCCTTTTCATCATCATTTCTGATCTTACTTGTACATTCAATTTAATTGTAGAGGAGTCCATCAAAGTCTTATTTGTACATTTTGAAGAATTTTCAGGGCTGCTTGGGCATAAGAGCAATTGAGAGCAAGACTCGTCTTTCTAGGTGCTGTAACAGATTCAGTTATTCTGTCAGATTTTTAATTATCATTCTTTTTTTTTTTTATTAGTAATTTTTTATTTATGACAACCTTGGGGGGTTTCTTGAGGAGCCAGCTCCTGGCAGGGCACCTTTAAGATGGGCGAGAGTGTTGCATCTGGCAGGTAAGAAACTGACATGAGAGCAGCAGACTGGCACACCACGGCATCAGTGCATTGGTGGGCAGATGGAAGGCAGTCAACAGGGTCAAGCCAAGTGTTGCTGAGACCAAAGTGGGCACCCTGCTGCAAGATCCCACCCTTCCCTCAGTCCATACCTCAAGTTTGGGGCGGGCAGCCCTTGCCTCTGTGTCAATTTAAAGCATTTGGTCTGAATGACTGGAACCCTGACCTTTGACACCAGTGCCACATCTGGAACTCGGTTAGTTTGGGATCTAAAATAAACGCGGTAGGTGCCAGCACTGTGTGCATATTTTTGACATTGCTGGTGGATCATCCCAGGTGGCTCATTCTTTCCAAAGACCACCAAGGTTGATGTGTATTTGTTCATCTT
Organism: Polypterus senegalus; assembly: GCF_016835505.1. Lineage (NCBI taxonomy): Eukaryota > Metazoa > Chordata > Cladistia > Polypteriformes > Polypteridae > Polypterus > Polypterus senegalus. The sequence continues at coordinate 5,617 of NW_024379899.1, forward strand.
TGAAGATGGCAGATGGTCTCGGACAGCCTGGACTTGCTAGGGAAAATGCCAGGCCCCCAGAGCCTGGCAGGTACAGTCTGAAACAGGAAGGCACTGGCAGAGAAATGGTGGCCTTCCTTCACACAAGTTCCTGGGTTTTAATTTATCATCAAGTGGGGTCTCTCTTTTTTTAAAAAAAAAAAATCAGGCCCCCGAATATGAAAGAGCTGAATGGGAGGTACCTGCTGCTACTGTGGGCCTTAGCATGACGAGGCAGAGATGAGGAAGGCACATGTCACAAGATCAAGAGCAGCCCAATGCTTCCCTCAACGCCAATTTCCAGGACCTCAACAAACCATCAGCGCCACTTTAGTACTCCCTTGTGATGGCACCAGCTGCCCAGGCTGGGTGGGGGCCTCAAGTTGGTTGTCCTTTCCAATTCTGCCCATCCACATCACGACAGTGACCACCGTTCGAGTGAACGCCAGCTTCTTCAATTTTCCAGTCATTATGCAAAGCCACCTCATTTATCAGGGCGCAGCAGCTGGCAAAGAGTGATGGACAGTAATTAAAAAGAAGCTAATAACTTCCTCACACCTGACATTTCAGCCGGGCACTCGGTCGCCTGGATCTACATATAGATTAAAAACTGTAATTGGGCCACGGATAGGGTTAGAAAATCCGCCATCGCACAGCCATTAGTGGCTTTGACTGACACCCTGATATTATCCTCATATTAAAGAGAAACAAAAAGAAGAAATTAATTGATGAGCGGAAAGAGCAAGCATTGGGGGCCTGGGGTCTGAACGATGTGCGGATTTGGGGGTCGTTCTTGGCCCTGTGGAGTTTTAAGGCTTGCAGCTGGAATGCACGACGGCCGGCCGAGGCACCACGAATATCCATCTTGGATGAAGCGGAGACACAAAATATCACATTTACTCCAAGTGCATCTTCCAGGGAACTGCGGGAGGCACCACACAAGCAAATGGCCTAACGTGACCTGGTCTGGTCTGCTATGCCAGCAGCTGGCCACCGCCCACTCTTTGGGGCACATCATGGGTGCGGCTCTTTAGCTCTCACCACTTTCACTGGTCCTCTTCTTTCTTTTACGTTTTTCTCCTCTCTTGATGTCAAATCCCTCATTTGGAAGGCGACATACTTCAGCCTGGCAGTGCTGGCTTACAAATTCAGAAGCACCAAGTCTCTGCTTGTCATTCATAAACTACGTCTTCTGCATGTCACCAGCTCGCTATCTGAGGTACCTCGGTGGCCACTTTAGCTCTCCTCCAGCCCTGATGTCACTGATGGTGTGTAACGGCCCCTGAGCTCAGGCATGTAGAGCCTGGACCTCCATTCACAGGTTAACAAGAGACCTCCAGCCATGGCCAGGCTCAGTGACTCTAAAGATGACAGGATGGTGAAGGTGGACAAAAGCACCGAGTGTTAGGGGATCATCCATGAGCTGCTTCTCCGTCTGCTCTCTTAACAAACACAACTCGCATACCTCCGACTGTTGTTTTTAGGCTTCTGTATTTAGCAGTGGTGGGCAAACACAAGGCAGGGGGAGTTAGCGTGGGCTCTGGGGCCGCCGCACATAATTTGATGAAGCCAAACTACTGGCCTTCATGGATGTGGACATTGCGTCCAACATTCGCACCATATATGTACCCAAGTCAAAGAACGTCCGTCTTAGAGTACCACAAGATGAAGAGAAAGCCATCATGACAAACATAACTCGTATTAAACAATCACAGCTGCTGCCAGGAGACCCCAAAGTGAATGTAGATGCAGTGGTCCGGACGAGCTGAGGTGGTCTCCAGGACCTGGCCTATATCTTCTCAGGTGCCCCAGGGTGCAGTAGCCATGGGCTCGTCAAATGGTAGGCTGTGCTGTGGGAAAGCGGACAACCCTGGCCCACTGGTGAAAGCTCGGGCCTGACATGGAGGGGAGACAGTCAGATCCTAAGTTAGCTTATAAAAACAAAAGCAAAGTGATGAAGACTACAAGCCAAAAGGTGAGCCGACATTAAAGACTGAGAAGAAAGACATTTTGAGTATTACTGTACTTCAATCATTTTAACTTTGGGCTTTAATAAAGAGGCTTTTAAATATGGACTGAGTCTTCTTTCTGGTCTCATGGGGTCAGGCGAGTGTGGCTGTCCCTCAGGGGTGTCATCAGAGGCCTAAGCAGGGTTAGGAACATGAAGCACAACCAGCAGCAGCAGGTCACCAAACTCGTTCGAGTCTCTGCACCCACCAAGACCTGGACCCCATAGACCCTAAAGGTCTTCCCATCCCTCACGCCATAGCCTGGGAAGGAGAGACCAACAACATGGGCAGCCCTCCAGGGGACTGCATTGTTTTAATATAACAAAAGGGAGAACAAAATGTATGGGACATGAGAGTAACATCCCATAAGCAGTTCACTCCATGGCTGCCAACAGGGGCTCAGTGTCTGCCGTGGCCCCTCAGCAGAGCTCAACAAACTCCTTTCTGTCTACAAGGAGCCCCCTCTTCTGTCTGGCTATGCGTTAAAATAACCCAAGACCACAAACTCACTCCCGGGTCAAAAACCACGAGATCAGAAACTCTCTTTTCAAGCTGGACTACCCGTCAAAGTCTGATGGATCTGATGGAATGGACCTTCATATGCTCTCCCTGATGATGTCACAAACGAGTGCACCATGGGGAATTCTGGGAAGATTTCCATTGAGTCGGCCAAAGCAAATCGCCTTAAATGGTGGCTTCAATTGAAAAACAGAATGGCATTGTCAGAGAACACAGCAAATAAACAATGACCTTTTAATGATGTGAGATAAAAATATTCAACACAAATTCAGATTTGCTGTGTGTCGACACCCCACATTCAATAAATAAATGCCCAGAAGCTCTATTAGGTGCCCCTAAAAACGCACTTGGCGACGATCAGCAGATGACGAGCCAACAGCAGGGCCTGGGGAAGAGAATTAAAGGACGCATCCTCTCCGTCCGCCACCCTCGTTTCGTCCCTTAGAAACGAGAAACTGAACTGAATCTGAGAAAGTGGTCTCTCCCGGGGCCGCCAAGTCATTATTTGTATCATCTTCTTTAGAGTGTGCCTGTTGATGTCACTGCACTAATAGTCAGAAATGGACGAGGGAGGAAGGCAGGCTGACCTTCTAAAGTGCAGGGCTGAACAAAACGCACGTGCTCGCCTCCCCTAGTCTGGTGGTCCGACACGAACCCGAGAGCGACGCTGTGGAGAGGAGTGGCAGACCCCGATGACCGTCACGGGCCACGCTAGGTCGCTATGGCATTAGTGCAACATTGTCATGGTTACAGCTGCACAGTGGGGTCTGAAACAGAAGAACAGGGCAGGAGAGAAGTGCGGCTTCACTGGACGCTGGCATCAGCACCGTCACCTGCAGTGCTTGTGTGTCGTTCTGATAGAAGTCCACAGCAAGATGTACCACCTTTCTAACCTGCTGATCCAAGTCCCCTCTTCTACCTCATATATCTTTGGTGATGAATGGAGGTGGGTGCCAGTGCTTTAAATAAAGTTTTCTTTACTGTGCCCATGCCATGCTGTCCTAGCTCATCTCTTCTAATCTGCCTCATAATCTTCACTTGTGTTCACCTCGTCAATCCCAAGAGTCGTTGGCAATTCATTTGTGAGCCATTTCATACTGAGACACGCCGAGATGGCACCAGAAAGTGTCATCAATTCATTCAATATCATCACAGAACTTCACTCATCACCAGTGAAGACATTCACTTGCAAAGTATGGGGCTGTCTGTGGTGGTGTCCAGTGTGGTGGAGGTCTGGAAGATGGTAAAGCAGAAATCAGAGGCGTTAAATTCACCAGCGGGCACCACAAACGTGACACAGCATTGATTTATCCTGAAGTTCCTTAAGGGCATCAATAGTCATTACTGGTCATAAAGATCAGATGATTGCTCCTGATAACAACAACCACATTTATTTATATAGCACATTTTCATACAAACAGTAGCTCAAAGTGCTTTACATATTAAAGAATAGAAAAATGAAAGACACAATTATAAAACAAAATAAATCAACATTAACATCGAATAAGAGTAAGGTTCAATGGCCAGGGGACAGAAAAACAAAACTCCAGGCGGCTGGAGAAAAAATAAAATCTGTAGGATTCCAGACCATGATACCGCCCAGTCCCCTCTGGGCATTCTACCTAACATAAATGAAACAGTCCTCTTTGGATTTAGGATTCTCACGGAAGGGCTTGATGATGATGATGATGGTCACGTAGACTTCTTCCTTTTAATCCATCCATCATTGTTGGAGCATCATGAAGCTTTGAGTAGGTGGAGGTGGCGCAGGCCACCACCACAAAGAAACCGGAAAAAGAAACAGAAACAGAAAAGAGAGTAGGGGTCAGTACCGATTTTAGAGCCACCATAAATAGTTATTATGAATTGAACATACAGAGTATCAGGATTAAGTTAAATTACGATTAAAATGAAGTTATAAAAAGGCCATGTTAAAGTAATGTGTTTTCAGCAGTGTTTTAAAGTGCTCTACTGTATCAGCCTGGCGAATTCCTATTGGCAGGCTATTCCAGATTTTAGGTGCATAACAGCAGAAGGCCGCCCGCCTCACCCACTTCTTTTAAGTTTTGTTCTTGGAATTCTAAGGAGACACTCATTTGAGGATGTGAGGTTACGATTTGGAATATAAGGAGTCAGACATTCCGATATATAAGATGGGGAGATTATTTAAGGCTTTATAAACCATAAGCAGAATTTTAAAGTCAATTCTGAATGACACAGGTAACCAGTGTAGTGACGCTAAGACTGGTGTGATGTGTTCTGATTTTCTTTTCCTAGTTAGGATTCTAGCAGCTGCATTCTGCACTAGTTGCAAACGATTTATATCTTTTTTGGGTAGTCCTGAGAGGAGTGCATTACAGTAATCTAGTCGACTGAAAACAAACGCGTGAACTAATTTCTCAGCATCTTTCAGTGATATAACAAGTCTAACTTTACTTATGTTTCTTAAGTGAAAAAATGCTGTCCTAATGATCTGATTAATATGTGATTTAAAATTCAGATTACAGTCAACAATCACCCCTAAGCTTTTTACCTCCGTCTTGACTTTTAATCCTAATGTATCCAGTTTATTTCTAATAGCCTCACTGTATCCATTATTGCTGATCACTAAAATTTCAGTTTTCTCTTTATTTAACTTGAGAAAATTACTATTCATCCATTCTGAGATACTAGTCAGACATTGTGTTAGTGAATCAATAGAATCGGGGTCATCAGGTGCTATTGATAAATACAGCTGTGTGTCATCAGCATAGCTGTGGTAGCTCACGTTGTGCCCTGAGATAATCTGACCTAACGGAAGCATGTGGATTGAGAAGAACAGCAGACCACCATATAGAATATCATGTGTCTTCGAGTTGTAATTCCCACAACTAACAAAATATTTTCTCCCTGCCAGGTAGGATTCAAACCAATTTAAGACACTGCCAGAGAGGCCCACCCATTGACTAAGGCGATTTCTAAGAATATTGTGATCAATGGTGTCAAATGCAGCACTCAGGTCGAGGAGGATGAGAACAGATAAATGGCCTCTGTCTGCATTTACCCGCAAGTCATTTACTACTTTAACAAGTGCAGTTTCTGTGCTGTGATTTGTTCTGAAGCCTGACTGAAATTTATCAAGAATAGCAGGTTTATTGAAGTGGTCATTTAACTGCATAATGACTGCCTTCTCCAGAACTTTACTTAAGAAAGGCAGGTTAGAGATGGGTCTAAAATTTTCAAGAGCTGAGGGGTCAAGATTATGTTTCTTAAGTAGGGGTTTAACTACAGCAGTCTTAAGACAGTCTGGGAAGACCCCAGTATCTAGTGACGAATTTAACATGTCAAGAACATTATCAATTAGCACGCCTGATACTTCTTTGAAAAACCTTGTTGGTATCGGGTCAAGGCCGCAGGTGGAGGGTTTTAATTGAGAGATTATTTTTTGTGAATCAGGTAAATCTATCCTAGTGAAAGAGTTTAATTTGTTTATAACAGGATGTTGGGGTTTAGGGGGATCCTTAGTGTTGGGGAGATATATTATGTGTCACAAGAACGAGACATGGACAGATAAAGAGTTGGGGCAGCCACCCGTATATTGTGGTATCCTGGCTGCAAAGTCGTTTTTCTTGTAAAAATACAGAGCACTGAAGTGCATACAACCGAGTCCAAAACAAGACTGAGGAAACAAAGGAAAGGGGGCAGGTTTTAAAGGGGGAGACAGGAAGTGAGGTCGTATGGATCTGGCACGTGGTCTTCCACCATTGGCTCAGTAGCCGGAGGTGACATCAGAGGGACTGGAGCTGGTGTGGCCGAGTTCCATTGGCTCAGTCCCGGAAGTGATGTCAGGAGATCCAGGTGAAATCCCCCGGGGATGGTCTACAGGCAAGGAGAAAAGAGTCAGTGCACTCTGCCACACCCGGCATGCCTCGAACTGCCTTCACTCAAGCCCTTTAGCTGCCTCCCATGCGCACGTGTGTGACAAGGCCCCCCCCTTAGCCCAGACCCGACGGGTCGGGCGACCCTAACCGAGAGGTCGTGAACCCGAAAAAGCATCAGCGTTGGCGTGGAGAGCCCGGCGATGAACGAGAAAACTTGTACGGCTGCAGGTCAAGAAACCACCGGGTGACCCGCGGATTCGACTCCTTGTGGAGGGCCATCCACTGTAGGGGTGCATGGTCCGTGACAAGGGTGAATTCCCGGCCCAACAGGTAGTACCTCAGCTGAGTAATCGCCCATTTAATCGCCAGAGCCTCCCTCTCCACCGCAGCATACCTGGTCTCCCGGTCCAACAGTTTCCGGCTCAGGAACATGATGGGGTGCTCCACACCATCGACGCTTTGGCTCAGCACGGCGCCCAGGCCTGTGTCCGAAGCGTCCGTCTGGAGGATGAAAGGCAAAGAAAAGTTAGGTGCCATCAAAACAGGTGTGGGCGTAAGGGCCTGCTTTAAGTCACCAAATGCAGCGCCTGTTTTTCAGTCCATACCACAATGTTGGGGCCCTCTTCTTTGTTAAATCAGTCAAGGCGCCGCTCTCTCAAAACCGAGGTACAAACCGGCGGTAGTACCCGCTAACCGAAAGGCTTGGACCTGCCGCTTGGTTCATGGACGGGCCATTTCAGAATGGCATCAATTTTGGAGCACTGTGGCCTTACGGTACCCGACCCACCAGGTAGCCTAAATATTTGGCCTCGCTTAATCCAAGAAGCATTTCTGGGATTAATCCGAGCCCGCCTCACCAAGTGTCCGTAATACCGCTTGGACATGCTGTAGGTGTTCCTTCCATGTGCTGGAATAGATGACCACGTCATCCAGGTAGGCAGCACTGTATGAGTTATGAGGCGAAGCACTTTGTCCACCAGACGCTGAAAGGTTGCTGGAGCCCGTGTAACCCAAATGGAAGGACACGATACTGCCAGTGTCCGCTAGGGGTACTAAGCGCGGTTTTACCTTGGAGTCCGTTAAAGGAACCTGCCAGTACCCTTTCGTCATGTCAAGTGTGGTCAGGTATTGAGCCTGTCCAAGCCTCTCGAGGAGGTCGCCCACGCGTGGCATTGGATAAGCATCAAATTGGGAGACTTGATTAAGCCGACGGAAGTCATTGCAGAACCTCCAACTTCCGTCAGGCTTACCGACGAGCACAATGGGGCTGGACCAGGGACTATAACTTTCCTCAATCACACCTAGCTCCAGCATGCGCTTGATCTCAAGCTCCACTTCAGCCTTTTTTGCCTCGGGAAGACGACACGGGCGTTCTCGGACAACAACCCCGGCTCTGTCACGATGTTGTGCTCAATCAGAGAGGTCCTTCCGGGTTCTCACTGACTACCTCCCGAACGGTCCGGATAACTGTTTCCAGCTCCTGCCGCTGTCTGGGACTTAAGTCCGTGCGAAGTTAAGGTCGTGTGTGTGAGCGAAGAGTGCGGGGCTGGCCGGAGGAGGGATCGGGGTCCCTGTCCTTCCACGGTTTCAGCAGGTTCACATGATAAACCGCTCCTTTGGCCGACGATTGGGTTGACTCACCAAATAGTCGACCAGTCCCTTCCTCTCCTTAACTTCGTAGGGGCCCTGCCAGTGGGCAAGCAATTTAGAGTGGGAGGTAGGCACTAGGACCATGACCCGAACTCCGGGCGGAACTCCCAAGAGGCGTGCGCGTTGTAGTACCGGCCTGTGCTGCTTGAGCCTCCTCCATGTGACTTTTAAGGACAGGCGAATCTTTCCAAATCTATCGCGTAACTGCGATATACTCCAGTATGTTTGTGGAGGGAAGAGCCTCTTCTTCCCAGCCTTCTTTCAAAATATCTAATATGCCCCGAGGTTGTCGCCCGTACAGTAGTTCAAAGGGGAGAACCCGTGGAGGCTTGTGGGACTTCCGATAGGCAAAAGGACGAGGGGGAGGAGCTGATCCCAGTTCCTTCCATCCTCGCTGACCACCTTACGCAGCATTTGCTTGAGAGTTTGATTAAACCTCTCTACTAATCCGTCGGTTTGAGGATGATACACGAGGTCTTTAAATGCTTTATTTTCAGTAATCTGGCAGTCTCCTTGAACGTCTCCGAGGTGAAGGGGGTCCCCTGGTCTGTCAAGACTTCTTTGGGGATCCCCACGCGAATACCCCTAGTAATTCCGTGCGATGGCTTTAGAGGTAGCTGAGCGCAACGGAACAGCTTCGGGGTATCGTGTAGCGTAATCCACGAGGACTAAAATGTACTTGTGTCCTCGGGCTGAGGGCTCCAGGGTCCCACCAGGTCGACCCGATTCTGTGGAAGGGAACGCCAATCAGTGGAATAGGAACGAGAGGAGCACGGTCCCTCCTAGGAATTTGTCGCAGTTGACACTCCGGGCAGGAAGCGCAAAAGCGACGAACCTCCTCATTAATTCCTGGCCAGTAGAAGCGGAGCTTGATCCGCTCCAGAGTTTTTCGGTGCCCAGGTGGCCACCTAGGAGGTGGGCGTGTGCTAGCTCGCAGACCTGCCGCGGAAGGTACGCGGCACAGCAGCAGCCTCGTCTCCTGCCCGTCATGCATTGCTACACGGTAAAGGAGGTCATTATCTAGCACAAAGTAGGGGCCCTGTGGCATCGACTGATTAGTGCGCTGGCCATTGACAAGGACCACTGCATTTTTACAAACTTCAGGGAGTCATCATTCCATTGCTCCCTTCTAAAGAAGCCGGCGTTTCTTTAAATTGGAACCGCAACACGGAGAGAGGGTCAGCGTCGACCTCAATGGGCGTGGTTTCTCCCGCTCCGCCGCGCTGGTGGATGACGTGTTAGCCAGCGGCGGCCCGGAGTTGCCACGTCAGTCAGGGCGACGCCGCTCTCTCTGCCGGCTGATTACACGGCGTGGAGGCAGCTTGAGACGGGTTATCTCCGTCCATAACGAGGCCCAAATTAACCCCGGAGTGGTATGTGTCTCACCGCTTTTGATTTTAGACCAGTCCGCCCTAGTATCACCGGGTGTGGAGGATCAGGTAGGACGCTACGGTGAGTTTGAACTGACCCTCCGTAACTGATGACACAGCGGCGGACCTGTACCAGCGGATGTCTCCGTGGACACAGGTTATACCGGTCTTAAATTTTAGCCACTGTTGCGGTTGCACAAAGCGGCGGGCAACAATGGAAATGTTGCTGCGGAGTCGAACAAACCTGTGGTCTTGTGTCCGTTGGCGATCACCACGCCAGTATGTGGGACCGCCAACGGATTAGCGAGAGCACACCAACCCCTCCTCGCCCTCCACCTGCATTCCTCCTTGCCCCCAAGCGGTTTGCGCCGCGCACCGCGGACGCCATCTGAGCTCGGATTGTACAGGGAGGGGCTAGGTCTTGGAACGCACCCGGCTGGGTTTGACATGAGGACGGTTCTGCTCCCCCAGAGTGTGAGGCCGCCCTCTGCGTCTCCATAAGCTCTATGAGCTCAGACATGTTCTTAAACTGCCGCCCCAAACCGGCTGGGTGAAGCCACGGGGAAGCGCTTCCAGGAGCAGATAGCAAGCTACCTGCTCTATTATTTGGTAGGGCGTGTTTTCAAATGGCCGTAGCCAATGCCCTACCATTGCCCATAAGGACCAGGCTTGTTGTTGGTCGGCCGCTCAGGGTCCAACCTCCATTTTTATTTTATTCACCTGCCAGTCTGGGGCACCCCTAGGTGGTAAATGGGGCTTTGGTTTCGCAGGGAGGCAGGCACTCTCCCCAGGAGAGCATACTGAGTCCCTTTTGCCTCCCCCCTCCAGGGCAGCCCAATTCTGTGAGCCCCACCCGCACACTCCCTGGCCTCTCCAGATGGCCTAGTTATGAGTGCTGGGAGCGGAGCCCGCACCGGGTCACGCCGGACCGCGGGGCACCCTCCCCGCCTGAAGACTCGGCCCCGGTACGCTCCCACCTGGGTATATTGCAGGTCCTGTCCCCTTCTCCTCTGGGACTTCTCCATCCTGCCGACTACGCCACTGTCACAAGAACGAGACATGGACAGATAAAGAGTTGGGGCAGCCACCCGTATATTGTGGTATCCTGGCTGCAAAGTCGTTTTTCTTGTAAAAATACAGAGCACTGAAGTGCACACAACCGAGTCCAAAACAAGACTAAAGAAACAAAGGAAAAGGGGCAGGTTTTAAAGGGGAGACAGGAAGTGAGGTCGTATGGATCTGGCACGTGGTCTTCCACCATTGGCTCAGAGCGGAGGTGACATCAGAGGGACTGGAGCTGGTGTGGCCGAGTTCCATTGGCTCAGTCCCGGAAGTGATGTCAGGAGATCCAGGTGAAATCCCCGGGATGGTCTACAGGCAAGGAGAAAAGAGTCAGTGCACTCTGCCACACCCGGCATGCCTCCGAACTGCCTTCACTCAAGCCCTTTAGCTGCCTCCCATGCGCACGTGTGTGACATATGTTATTTCTAATATCATTAATTTTTTGATTGAAGAATACAGCGACAGCCTCACAGGTTTCACTGGAAGCACTTAGGAGGCATTCCTTTGAGCTACCTGGGTTTAGTAGGCGATCAATTGTAGAAAATAAGACTCTGGGATTACTAGCATTGTTATTTATAATCTTGGAGAAATAGCAGCGTCTCTCAAGACGGACAGTGTTATTGTATTCTATTATTTTGACTTTTAATATTTCGTGGTGGATAGTAAGTTTAGTCTTCCTCCATTGACGCTCAGCTCTACGGCATGTTCTCTTTAAATCAGACACTCTTTGGGTCTTCCATGGTATACCAATGCTAGAAGATTTTTTCACTGTCTTTTCAGGTGCAACTATGTCAACAGCAGCTCTCACTTTAGAATTAAATCTTTCCACCTTACTATTTACATTGTCCTCGCTATTATAGCTGGCACTATAAACGGACTGATTGCTTAAAATGTTTGTAAGTTTTAAAGCTGCTGCCGAATCAAAGAAGCGTTTTTTAACAATATGCTTCTCATGAGTGTTTTTTATCATTATTTCTATATTAAAAAGTAGAAGAAAATGGTCTGATAGACCAATATCAATGATCTGTTTTATATCAACTTTCAGTCCTTTAGTAATCACTAAGTCTAATGTATGACCTGCTTTATGTGTAGGCTGATTTATGAGTTGTCTCAAATCAAAAGAATCCAGGAGGTTCATGAATTCCTTTACCTTTTAGATCACACTGATTATCTATATGAAAATTAAAGTCGCCAACTATTAGGAGTGTGTCATAGTTAGTAATTAAAATTGACATTAAGTCAGAGAATTCCTCAAAAAACGACGCGTTATATTTAGGAGGTCTATACACGGATAGTATTAGAACTTGAGAATCTCCATGAATAACAACGGCGAGATACTCAAAGGACTTGAACTCGCCAAAACTGACATCTTTACAGTTTAATCGGCTCGAGTAAATGTTAGCCAATCCGCCCCCCCACGTTCTTAAATAGCCAGATGCCTACTTCATCACTAACTGGCACTCCAGCAACAGGACAGCATGCCCAAAAATGGGGGCAGCAGCAGCACTAAATGACATCACTAATGACACAATGGAAAGGACATGAAATGATACGGACACATTCTGACACTGGCACAGTACACTCCAGGGCTGTGGGGGTCCACTGCATGGCCTGCCAGTTCACTTCATGAGGAGGATGAGGAGGACAGGGTACACGAAGAAATGCAGAACATGCAACAACACACGGACAAAACAGAGAGGACTGAAATCCTGACAAACATGAAAAAGAAATAAAATTCATTCCATGATAACAAAACTAGCAATAAAATTCCACACAAACAGAAATCCAACTCTGCAGCTGGCACCAATCAAAAACACACCAACAGGAGGCTCTCCTGGCACAGCACTGGTGCTGAGCAAAACCGTAAGTCTGGAAAAATCATGCAGGAACTTCGCCAAACTGTATCAACATCAGTAGTGAAGGAGGACCTGAACACGTTAGGAATGGACGATAACAGTTTGGTGGTCTCAGAGGTGCCCCTCATGGCTAAGGAAGTGTCAGACTACTCTGCTGGACTCATTATTGTGGCCTGAAATGTGAGAAAGCTGCGCTAAGCACTGCACCCCCGGGCCTCAAACAACAAGAGATGGAGACGGAGGGATAACCACACACAAAATACACGGAACGGCCACAAACTAGAATTCAGTAAAATCATCATGCTATTATTAGAGAGGATTGTGTTCACCAAGTACTCAGGGAGTCGATAGGCTGTGCCACAGAGTGGGTGCCACACACCAATCTATCAGCCTTTTCCTATGTGGTGAGCCCACTTCACAGATTAACACGACAGGACCCCTGGCACGTGCTGGGCTTTAATCAAATCAGGGGACGGCCATGTTGGTATCTGTGCTGTCACAACAAAGTGTCCTGCAGGCGTCTCTAACACCTGAAGTGCTCTTCTCACAGAAAACGAGATGTCAGAAGAAGCACAAAGTTATAATCATCATCTTTTGGCTGATCTCGTTAGGTGTCACCACAGCGGATCATCTTGTTCCATATCTTTCTGTCCTCTTCATCTTGTTCTATTACACCCGGCACCCGCATGTCCACACTAGCCACATCCATAAACCTTCTCTTCGGCCTTCCTCTTTTCTTCTTCCCTGGCAGCTCTATCCTTTGTTTCCTTCTCCCAGTATAACCAGCATCTCTCCTCTGCACATGTCCAAACCAATGCCATCTCGCCTCTCTGACAAATGCGATACAAAATATGAAAAGTTCTGATGATGATGGTAAAGGAGGAAGGCCGAGTCTTTAAAGTAGCCTTGTCAGAGCATCAGAACCACCGTGACAAAGACAGGCCCGCCAAGCTCCAGATGACATCTGCCGAAGG
>NW_024379900.1:0-7117 GCF_016835505.1 Polypterus senegalus
TGAGTCTTAACTTCTATGTTGTGAAACCACTTGAAACACATCTGTGAATAGTTTTTACTGAAATGAACTGTTTTGAACAGTTTCCTGGTGGAAAACAAGCGTCACACATGTGTAAACAAAGATTTCAGCCCTGAAGCTTATGGTGAAATAGGTTACCTTAACTTAACTCTTTGGAAAGTCAAAAAACTCTGGTAAAACAGTTCTAAATATGAAATCCCCAGTACCCTTATGGTTAAGAACTGTTTGGATGGTTTCCCACTGTTTTCAAAGTGCAATTCAACATCTCAAACTCACGTTTGAAATCCTATTGATTGCATTGGGCAAAACTAAGTTGAGTTAAATTTAATGAGTCTTAACTTCTATGTTGTGAAACCACTTGAAAACATCTGCGACATGTTTTTACAGAAATGAACTGTTTTGAACAGTTTCCTGGTGGAAAACAAGGCGTCACACATGTGTACACAAAGTTATTTTCAGGCCCTGAACGCGTTATGGTGAATAAGGTTACCTTCAATCTAACGCTGTGAAAGTCAAAAACTCTGGTAAAAGCAGTTCTAAATGATGAAATCCCCAGTACCCTTATGGTTAAGAACTGTTTGGATGGTTTCCCCACTGTTTTCAAAGTGCAATTCAACATCTCAAACTCACTTTGAAATTCCTATTGAGTTGCATTGGGCAAAACTGAAGTTGAGTTAAATTTAATGAGTCTTAACTTCTATGTTGTGAAACCACTTGAAACACATCTGCGACATAGTTTTTACAGAAATGAACTGTTTGAACAGTTTCCTGGTGGAAAACAAGCGTCACACATGTGTACACAAAGTTTTTTCAGGCTGAAAGGTTATGTGAATAGGTTACTTCAACTCTACGCTGTGTAAAGTCAAAATACTCTGGTAAAGCAGTTCTAAATGTAAATCCCAGTACCCTTATGGTTAAGAACTGTTTGGATGGTTTCCCACTGTTTTCAAAGTGCATTCAAATCTCAAACTCACCTTTTGAAATCCATTATTGCATGGCAAAACTGAAGTTGAGTTAATTTAATGATCTTAATTCTATGTTGGAAACCATTAAAAACATCTGCGACATAGTTTTAAAAATGAACTGTTTTGAACAGTTTCTGGTGAAAACAAACTCACAATGTGTACACAAGTTGTTCAGGTCTTAAAGTGTTATGAAATCATTAATAACTCTACGCTGTTAACAGTTTGGTAAACAGTTCAAATGTAAATCCAGTACCCTTATGGTTAAAATGTTTATTTTCCCAACTGTTTTCAAGTGCATTCAAATCTTAAACTCACCTTTGAAATCCCTTATTCAATGGACAAAACTGAAGTTGTGAAACCAATGAGTCTAACTCTATGTTGTGAAACCACTTGAAAACATCTGCGACATAGTTTTTACAGAAATGAACTGTTTTGAACAGTTTCTGGTGGAAAACAAGGCGTCACAATGTGTAACAAAGTAATTTCAGGCCTGAACGTTATGGTGAAATAAGGTTACCTTCAACTCTAACGATGTGTAAAGTCAAAATACTCTGGTAAAAGCAGTTCTAAATGATAGAAATCCCCAGTACCCATATGGTTAAGAACTGTTTGGATGGTTTCCCCTGTTTTTCAAGGTGCAATTCAACATCTCAAACTCTTTTAAATTCCTATTGAGTTGCATTGGGCAAAAGGCTGAAGTTAGGTTAAATTTAATGAGTCTTAACTATATTTTGTGAAACCACTTGAAACACATCCTGACATAGTTTTTACAGAAATGAACTGTTTTGAACAGTTTCCAGGTGGAAAAACAAGGCGTCACACATGTGTACCAAAAGTTATTTTCAGGCCTGAAGCGTTATGGTGAAATAAGGTTACCTTCAACTCTAACGCTGTGTAAAGTCAAAATACTCTGGTAAAAAAGCAGTTCTATAAAGTAGAAATCCCAGTACACCATTATGGTTAAGAACTGTTTGGATGGTTTCCCCACTGCTTTTCAAAGTGCAATTCAACATCTCAAACTCACCTTTTGAAATTCCTATTGAGTTGCATTGGGTAAGAACTGAAGTTGAGTTAAATTTAATGAGTCTTAACTTCTATGTTGTGAAACCAGATTTAAAACACATCTGCGACATAGTTTATTACAGAAATGAACTGTTTTGAACAGTTTCCTGGTGGAAAACAAGGCGTCACACATGTGTACACAAAGTTGTTTTCAGGTCTTGAAAAGTGTTATGATGAATTCAGGTTAACTTCAACTCTAACTCTGTGAAAAGTCAAAATACTCTGGTAAAAGCAGTTCTAAATGATGAAACCCCCAGTACCCTT
Organism: Polypterus senegalus; assembly: GCF_016835505.1. Classification (NCBI taxonomy): domain Eukaryota; kingdom Metazoa; phylum Chordata; class Cladistia; order Polypteriformes; family Polypteridae; genus Polypterus; species Polypterus senegalus. Next base: position 2,310 of record NW_024379900.1, read on the forward strand.
ATGGTTAAGAACTGTTTGGATGGTTTCCCAACTGTTTTCAAAGTGCACCTTCAACATCTCAAACTCACTTTTTGAAATCCTTTGACTTGCATTGGGCCAAATCTGAAGTTGAGTGAAACTCAATGAGTCTTAACTTCTATGTTGTGAAACCACTTGAAAAACATCAGCGACATAGTTTTTTTACAGAAATGAACTGTTTTGAACAGTTTCCTGGTGGAAAACAAGGCGTCACACATGTGTACACAAAGTTATTTTCAGGCCCTGAAAGGCGTTATGGTGAAATAAGGTTACCTTCAACTCTAACGATGTGTAAAGTCAAAGTACTCTGCTAAAAGCAGTTCTAAATGATGAAATCCCCAGTACCCTTATGGTTAAGAACTGTTTGGATAGTTTCCCAACTGTTTTTCAAAGTGCACTTCACATCTTAAACTCACCTTTTGAAATCCCCATTAACTTGCAATGGACAAAAACTGAAGTTGAGTGAAACTCAATGAGTCTTAACTTCTATGTTATGAAATACATTTGAAACACATCTGTGACATAGTTTTTTACAGAAATAAACTGTTTTGAACAGTATCCTGGTGGAAAACAAGCCGTCACACATGTGTACACAAAGTGATTTTTAGCCCTTGAAAGCGTTATGGGTGATTTCAGGTTACCTTCAACTCTAACTCTTTGGAAAGTCAAAAAACTCTGGTAAAAGCAGTTCTAAATGATGAAATCCCCAGTACCCTTATGGTTAAGAACTGTTTGGATGGTTTCCCCACTGTTTTCAAAGTGCACTTCAACATCTCAAACTCAGCGTTTTGAAATCCTATTGAGCTTGCATTGGGCAAAAACTGAAGTTGAGTTAAACTCAATGAGTCTTAACTTCTATGTTGTGAAACCAACTGAAACACATCTGCGACATAGTTTTTTACAGAAATGAACTGTTTTGAACAGTTTCCTGGTGGAAAACAATGCGTCACACATGTATTACTGAAGTTATTTTCAGGCCCTGAAGCGTTATGGTGAAATAAGGTTACCTTCAACTCTATGTGTAAAGTCAAAATACTCTGGTAAAGCAGTTCTAAATGATGAAATCCCCGTACCCGCCTTATGGTTAAGAACTGTTTGGATGGTTTCCCCACTGTTTTTCAAAGTGCAATTCAACATCTTAAACTCACCTTTTGAAATTCCTATTGAGTTGCATTGGGCAAGAACTGAAGTTGAGTTAAATTTAATGAGTCTTTACTTCTATGTTGTGAAACCACTTGAAACACATCTGCGACATAGTTTTTTACAGAAATGAACTGTTTTGAACAGTTTCCAGGTGGAAAACAAGGCGTCACACATGTGTACACAAAGTTATTTTCAGGCCCTGAAAAGTGTTATGATGAATTCAGGTTAACTTCAACTCTAACTCTGTGGAAAGTCAAAATACTCTGGTAAAGGCAGTTCTAAATGATGAAACCCCCAGTACCCTTATGGTTAAGAACTGTTTGGATGGTTTCCCAACTGTTTTCAAAGTGCACTTCAACATCTCAAACTCACTTTTTGAAATCCTTTGACTTGCATTGGGCCAAAACTGAAGTTGAGTGAAACTCAATGAGTCTTAACTGCTATGTTGTGAAACCACTTGAAACACATCTGCGACATAGTTTTTTACAGAAATGAACTGTTTTGAACAGTTTCCTGGTGGAAAACAAGACGTCACACATGTGTACACAAAGTGAATTTCAGGCCCTGAAACGCGTTATGGTGAAATAACGTTACCTTCAACTCTAACTAGTGTAAAGTCAAAATATTATGGTGAAAAAACAGTTCTAAATGATAAAATCCCCAGTACCCTTATGGTTAAGAACTGTTTGGATGGTTTCCCAACTGTTTTTCAGAGTGCACTTGACATCTTAAACTCACTTTTTGAAATCCCCATTAACTTGCAATGGAGAAAAACTGAAGTTGAGTGAAACTCAATGAGTCTTAACTTCTATGTTGTGAAACCATTGAAACACATCTGTGACATAGTTTTTACAGAAATGAACTGTTTGAACAGTTTCCTGGTGGAAAACAAGCCGTCACACATGTGTACACAAAGTTGTTTTCAGGTCTTGAAAAGTGTTATGATGAATTCAGGTTACCTTCAACTCTAACTCTGTGGAAAGTCAAAAAAACTCTGGTAAAGCAGTTCTAAATGATGAAACCCCCAGTACCCTTATGTTTAAGAACTGTTTGGATGGTTTCACAACTGTTTTTCAAAGTGCACTTCAACATCTCAAACTCACCTTTTGAAATTCCTATTGAGTTGCATTTGGCAAAAACTGAAGTTGAGTTAAATTTAATGAGTCTTAACTTCTATGTTGTGAAACCACTTAAAACACATCTCGACATAGTTTTTACAGAAATGAACTGTTTTGAACAGTTTCCTGGTGGAAAACAAGCCGTCACACATGTGTACACAAAGTTGTTTTCAGGTCTTGAAAAGTGTTATGATGAATTCAGGTTACCTTCAACTCTAACTCTGTGGAAAGTCAAAATACTCTGGTAAAGGCAGTTCTAAATGATGAAACCCCAGTACCCTTATGTTTAAGAACTGTTTGGATGGTTTCCCAACTGTTTTTCAAAGTGCACTTCACATTTTAAACTCACCTTTTGAAATCCCCATTAACTTGCAATGGACAAAAAGTGAAGTTGAGTGAAACTCAATGAGTCTTAACTTCTATGTTATGAAACCATTTGAAACACATCTGTATGCAGAAATAAACTGTTTTGAACAGTATCCTGGTGGAAAACAAGCGTCACACATGTGTACACAAAGTGATTTTCAGCCCTTGAAACGCGTTATGGTGATTTTCCAGGTTACCTTGAACTGTAACTCTTTGGAAAGTCAAAAAACTCTGGTAAAAGCAGTTCTAAATGATGAAATCCCCAGTACCCTTATGGTTAAGAACTGTTTGGATGGTTTCCCACTGTTTTTCAAAGTGCAATTCAACATCTCAAACTCAAGCGCTTTGAAATTCCTATTGAGTTGCATTGGGCAAAACTGAAGTTGAGTTAAATTTAATGAGTCTTAACTTCTATGTTGTGAAACCACTTGAAACACATCTACGATATAGTTTTTACAGAAATGAACTGTTTTGAACAGTTTCCTGGTGGAAAACAAAGGCGTCACACGTGTGTACACAAAGTTATTTTCAGGCCCTGAAGCGCTGTTATGGTGAAATAAGGTTACCTTCAACTCTAACGCTGTGTAAAGTCAAAATACTCTGGTAAAAGCAGTTCTAAATGATGAAATCCCCAGTACCCTTATGGTTAAGAACTGTTTGGATGGTTTCCCCACTGTTTTTCAAAGTGCAATTCAACATCTCAAACTCACCTTTTGAAATTCCTATTGAGTTGCATTGGGCAAGAACTGAAGTTGAGTTAAATTTAATGAGTCTTAACTTCTATGTTGTGAAACCACTAAAAACACATCTGCGACATAGTTTTTTACAGAAATGAACTGTTTTGAACAGTTTCCTGGTGGAAAAACAAGCCGTCACACATGTGTACACAAAGTTGTTTTCAGGTCTTGAAAAGTGTTATGATGAATTCAGGTTACCTTCAACTCTAACGCTGTGGAAAGTCAAAATACTCTGGTAAAAGCAGTTCTAAATGATGAAATCCCATTATGGTTAAGAACTGTTTGGATGGTTTCCCAACTGTTTTCAAAGTGCACTTCAAATCTTAAACTCACCTTTTGAAATCCCCATTAACTTGCAATGGACAAAACTGAAGTTGAGTGAAACTCAATGAGTCTTAACTTCTATGTTGTGAAACCACTTGAAACACATCTGCGACATAGTTTTTTACAGAAATGAACTGTTTTGAACAGTTTCCTGGTGGAAAACAAGGCGTCACACATGTGTACACAAAGTGAATTTCAGGCCCTGAAACGAGTTATGGTGAAATAAGGTTACCTTCAACTCTAACGCAGTGTAAAGTCAAAATATTATGGTGAAAACAGTTCTAAATGATAAAATCCCCAGTACCCTTATGGTTAAGAACTGTTTGGATGGTTTCCCAACTGTTTTTCATAGTGCACTTGACATCTTAAACTCACTTTTTGAAATCCCCATTAACTTGCAATGGACAAAAACTGAAGTTGAGTGAAACTCAATGAGTCTTAACTTCTATGTTGTGAAACCACTTGAAACACATCTGTGAAATAGTTTTTTACTGAAATGAACTGTTTTGAACAGTTTCCTGGTGGAAAACAAGCCGTCACACATGTGTAAACAAAGAGAATTTCAGGCCCTGAAACGCATTATGGTGAAATAAGGTTACCTTCAACTCTAACGCTGTGTAAAGTCAAAATACTATCGTAAAAACAGTTCTAAATTATGAAATCCCCAGTACCCTTATGGTTAAGAACTGTTTGGATGGTTTCCCAACTGTTTTCAAAGTGCACTTCAACATCTCAAACTCACTTTTGAAATCCCTTTGACTTGCATTGGGCCAAATCTAAAGTTGAGTGAAACTCAATGAGTCTTAACTTCTATGTTGTGAAACCACTTGAAAAACATCAGCGACATAGTTCTTTACAGAAATGAACTGTTTTGAACAGTTTCCTGGTGGAAAACAAGGCGTCACACATGTGTACACAAAGTTATTTTCAGGCCCTGAAACGCGTTATGGTGAAATAAAATTACCTTCAACTCTAACGATGTGTAAAGTCAAAGTACTCTGGTAAAAGCAGTTCTAAATGATGAAATCCCCAGTACCGTAGTTAGAACTGTTTGATTTAGTTTCAAGGTGTTCAATTCAAACCGTTTAAACTTGAGTTGCAT
>NW_024379901.1:0-18200 GCF_016835505.1 Polypterus senegalus
CAGCCTGACACGCCCTTTTACTGTTTTCTCACAGCTTGATTGCTGCTGTCATAATGGTTTTAGTTACATATATATATATATATATATATAAGTACTATATATATACATATATATTTACATACATATCTTCATATCTATATACATATATACATATCTACATATAACATATACACATATATATATATACATACCTATCTACATCATATAACACACATATATATACACACACACAAATTATATATGTGTGTGTGTGTGTATGTATGTATGTATTGTGTGTGTGTATATATATACAATGTAGATAGGTGTGTATGTGTATATATATATATATATATACACATACATACAAACATACACAAGGTATATATACTGCTTAAAAGAATTAAAGGAACACTTTTAATCAGAGTATAGCATAAAGTCAATGAAACTTATGGGATATTAATCTGGTCAGTTAATGCAGAGAGGGGTTTTAATCAGTTTCAGCTGCTGTGGTGTTAATCAAATTAACAACAGATGCACTAGAGGGGCAACAATGAGATGACCCCAAAACAGGAATGGTTTAACAGGTGGAGGCCACTGACATTTTTCCCTCCTCATCTTTTCTGACTGTTTCTTCACTAGTTTTGCATTTGGCTACAGTCAGTGTCGCTACTGGTAGCATGAGGCATACCTGGACCCTACAGAGGTTGCACAGGTAGTCCAACTTCTCCAGGATGGCACATCAATACGTGTCATTGCCAGAAGGTTTGCTGTGTCTCCTGCACAGTCTCAAGGGCATGGAGGAGATTCTAGGAGACAAGCAGTTACTCTAGGAGAGCTGGAGAGGGCCATAGAAGGTCCATAACCCATCAGCAGGACCAGTATCTGCTCCTTTGGGCAAGGAGGAACAGGATGAGCACTGCCAGAGCCCTACAAAATGACCTCCAGCAGGCCACTGGTGTGAATGTCTCTGACCAAACAACCAGAAAGACTTCATGAGGGTGACCCAAGGGCCCCATGTCCTCTAATGGGCCCTGAGCTCACTGCCCAGCAGCATGCAGCCTCGATTGGCATTCGCCATAGAATACCAGAATTGGCAGATGCACCACTGGTGCCCTGTGCTTTTACAGATGAGAGCAGGTTCACCCTGAGCACGTGACAGAAGTGAAAGGGTCTGGAGAAGCCATGGAGAACATTATGCTGCCTGTAACATCATTCAGCATGAGCAGTTTGGTGGTGGGTTAATGATTGTCTGGGGAGGCATATCCATGGAGGGTCACACAGACCACTACAGGCTTGACAAAGGCACCTTGGCTGCCATTAGGTATCAGGATGAAATCCTTGGACCCATTGTCAGACCCAATGCTGGTACAGTGGCTCCTGGTGCACGACAATTCCTGGCCTCATGTGGTGAGAGTATGCAGGCAGTTCCTGGAGGATGAAGGAATTGATACCACTGACTGGCCACCACACTTTCCTGACCTAAATCCAATAGAACACCTCTGGGACATTATGTTTTGGTCCATCCAATGCCACCAGGTTGCACCTCAGACTGTCCAGGAGCTCAGTGATGCCCTGGTCCAGATCTGGGAGGAGATCCCCCACAACACCATTTGTCATCTCATTAGAAGCATGCACCAATGTTGTCAGGCATGTATACAAGAACACAGGGGCCATACAAAGTGCTGGTACAATTTTGAGTTGCTGCAATTAAATTTTGGCAAAATGGACTAGCCTGCCACATAATTTTTTCACTCTGATTTTTGGGGCGTATTTGAATTCAGGGCTCTGTAGGTTGATCATTTTCATTTCCATCAAACGATGTGGCATCCTTTCTTTCCTAACACATTACCCAGTCTATATTAGTATAGATATCCAGGAGGATTTCTTTTTCCCATTGAGATCTGATGTGTTTTCAAAGTGTTCCTTTAATTTTTTTGAGCAGTTTATATGTATGTGTCTATATGTGTGTGTATAGCTTTGGTCACTGAGTGCAATGGAAAAATAATAAAATGTAGTCTATAAGTTATTAAACAGTAAAACATTAACGTTTTAAGAAGTACAGGTACATTGAGCACTACTGGAGTGGTTGCGGGTAAACTACATTTTAAAGACGGTGTAATAGAACAGGTAAGTAGTACTAACAGCAGCTAAAATGTATATGGATCATCTCTCGGTAGTTGATCCCTTTTGAAAGGCGCTACACGACGGCTGTGGTATAGAAATTACATTTTCTATGTGAACGTCCAAATTTCTGCCTCTGGTAATGTGCCTTACCGGCATTTAAAGAAAATTAGTTTTGTGTCCTCTGCAGTGTTAAGTGAGAAAGGCTTTGGTTTGGGATAAAAGGAAAAAGGTGTAAAGAAAGGAAAGTTGCCTTTTTCTTTTATATAGTATAGAGAATGTGTTCGCTGACGATATGACTACCTTTTGGGACAGTCGCGGTTGGTCTTGTGTTGACTGGTGAGACGTCCCTGCCATTAATCAGCTGTGATGGCACTGTCAGTCCTCCACTCCTGTGCGTGTCTTCATAATCCGAGCTGACGACCTCATAATCGTATACGTGCAAAAGAAACTGCGAATCGCTTTAATATTAGTTTGGGGTCCCATGTTTGCACTTGTCTGGGCTATAGCTCAGGGGGAGGATGAAAAAAATTAAAAGTGCTCACTTTGACTTAAGGCAGAAGCGCAGTCAGCGTCTCAAAGGCCAGCACAGCTATGCACGCGCGCTGGCTGCTCGACTTTTGCTGGGCAGGAGACCCCATTTTTTGCAGACTCTTTGGAGGTCATTCATATATATATATATATAGCAAAATAGCCGCGCCTCGCAGCGGAGAAGTAGTGTGTTAAAGAAGTAATGAAAAAGAAAGGGAAACATTTTAATAATAACGTAACATGATTGACATTGTCATGAGTGTTGCTGTCATATATATGCCTGCCTGAATAAGTCACCCTCGCTTCGCTCTTACTTTTTACCGTTCATTTAATCATGGCTAGTGGCGGAAAAATTATAAAATGGAAGGAGGATTACACTGAGTATGGCTTTATCAAAACAATTATTAATGGTGAATCGATTATTCATAAAGCTTGAATTGGTGATCTGTTTATCTGTGTTAACCTCATATTTTTTCATACTTCTTCTCAAACCAAGCGGGTGCGAGGGTAAAATGAATCGAGAAGAAAAGGAAACATTTTAAAAATAACATAACACGATTGTCAATGTAACCTTTTGTAAGTAGTGCCTGGAGGATTCAGTGTGGAGAAACTCTAGAGACAGCGTGTGTATTAACTTGTGGAGTTTTCTGTGAGTATTTGGTGGCAGTGTGACGAAGTTGCTTCGGAAGACGGTGTTAGCCGCAGAGCTCAGCTCAGACCGAAATGAGGTGAATGGGAGGGGAGAGGATGACGTGACTCCCCCACCCGCCTTAGCTGTCAATCCCCCCACAAACACAGTCTCTCGGAATTTGCATAAGCACAGCCTTTGACCAGCAATTTGAACTTAGTTAGAAAGTGATCAAAACTGTCGTTATACCCTGCGTCCTCTCATTAAATTTGTATCCCGCATTAGCCGTGGGCATGACAAACTCTCTATGAACTTAATTTAAACTTTAGTTTTACACCGTGCTTTGTTTCTGAAGCAGCTGCAGGCATGAATATGCTTGTACAGTATGTGTCACTCGCTCGCTTCTTATTGTTTCGCTGCCTTCTCAATTGTATAATGCATGTTTTCTTCAGCGCTTTTTGGAGCTCTTCCTGGTTTTTACGAATGCGTTGGCAGTCAGTTCACATGTTTACGTGGAGGCGTGATAATGTCACACAAACTCCGCCCCACGCCATCGAGCTCAACTCCATTACATTATATGAAGAAAAATAGCTTCCATTTATGACCATTACGCGTAGAATTTCGAAATGAAACCTGCCCAACTTTTGTAAGTACGCTGTAAGGAATGAGCCTGCCAAATTTCAGCCTTCTACCTACACGGGGAAATTGGAGAATTAGTGATGAGTCAGTGAGTCAGTGAGTCAGTCAGTCAGTCAGTGAGGGCTTTGCCTTTTATTAGTGTAGATATATATATACATATATTATATATTTTATATATATCACAAAGTCCACAAAGAGCCATAGCAATGTTTGGGACAGCCACCCATATGTTTGGTTTTCTTGGCTGCAAATTGCAAGTAAATGATAGCACTGATGTGCACAAAACCGAGTCCAAAACAGAACTAAGGAACAGAAAGTGAGGTCAAAGAGGTCAGGCTCATAGGGGTCTTCAGCCACAGGCTCAAGCTCGGATGTAACAGCACAGGGGCCAGAGCCGGCAAGGTCTTCTTCCATAGGCTCGGACCTGGAAGTGTCGTCAAGAAGGCCAGGTGGAATGTCCCGTGAATGGTCTGCAGGAAAGGGAGAAAAAGAATTAGTGCATTCTGCCACATCTCTGTCTGATTCAGAATTGCCTTTACTCAAGCCCTTTAGCTGCCTCCCATGTGCACGCAGGTGACAAGGCCCCCCACCCCTCAGCCCAGACCCGTCGGGTCGGGAGACCCTGACCAAGAGGTTGTGAACCCGAAAAAGAGCATTGGTGTTGGTGTGAAGAGAGCCCAAATGATGAATTAGCAAAAACTTTTATGAATGGGGGTCAAGAAACCACCGGGTGACCCACGGATTCAACTCCTTGTACAGGGCCATCCACTGTAAAGATGCATGGTCCGTGACAAGGGTGAATTCCCGGCCCAACAGGTAGTACCTTAGCTGAGTAATCGCCCATTTAATCGCCAAAGCCTCTCTCTACACTGCCGCATACCTGGTCTCCCAGTCCAACAGTTTCTGTCTCAGGAACATGATGGGGTGTTCCACACCATCGACGCTTTGGCTCAGCACGGCCCCCAGGCCTGTGTCTGAAGCGTCCCCTCTGGAAGAAGAAAGGTAAAGAAAAGTTAGGTGCTTTCAAAACAGGTGTGGATGTAAGGGCCTGCTTCAAGTCACTAAATGCGGTGCCTGTCTTGTCAGTCCATACCAGAACGTTTGGGGCCCTCTTCTTTATCAAATCAGTCAAGGGCACCACTCTTTCCGAGAACTGGGGCAAAATTCGGTGATAATACCACGCTAGCCCAAGGAAGGCTTGGACCTGCCGCTTGGTTCGTGGATGGGGCCATTTCAAAATGGCATCTACTTTGGAGCACTGTGGCTTTATGGTTCCCCAACCCACCAGGTATCCTAAATACTTGGCTTCGCTCAATCCAAAGAAGCATTTTTCAGATTTATCCAAAGTCCGGCCTCACCAAGTGTCTGCAGTACCGCCGCTTTACCTGCTGTAGGTGTTCCGCCACGTGCTGGAATAGATGACCACGTCATCCAGGTAGGCAGAGCTATATGAGTTATGGGGCCTGAGCACTTTGTCCACCAGACGTTGGAAAGTCACCGGAGCTCCGTGTAACCCAAATGGAAGGACACAATACTGCCAGTGACCGCTAGTGGTACTAAATATGGTGTGGTCAAATATTGAGCTTGTCCTAGCCTCTCGAGGAGGTCGTCCACTCATGGCATTGGATAAGCATCAAATTGGGAGACTTGATTAAGTCAATGGAAGTCATTGTAAAACCTTCAACTCCCATCAGGCTTATTGACCAAGACGATGGGACTGGACCAGGGACTATGACTTTCCTCTATTACTCCTAGTTCCAGCATGTGCCTGATCTCAAGCTCCACTTCAGCTCTTTTTGCCTAAGGAAGGCGACACGGACGTTCTCAGATTGCAACTCCAGGCTCACAATGTCATGCTCAATTGGAGAGGTCCTGCTGGGGTTTTCATTCACTACCTCCAGGACAGACAGGATAACTGTTTCCAGCTCCCGTCGAAGTTAAGGCTACTCACGTGAGCAAAGAGCAAAGAGTTTCAGCAGATTTACATGATAAATCCGCTCCCCTCGCTGACGATTGGGTTGACTCACCAAATAGTCGAGTTCTTTCCTCTCCTTAACTTCATTTGGAACTTGCCAATGGGCTAGTAACTTGGAGTGGGAGGTAGGTACTAGGACCATGACCCGATCTCCCGAGCGGAACTCCCTGAGAGATATGCCTTGGTCGTAATATCGGAGCCTCTTCCATGTGATTTTTAAGGAGGGGCCGAATTTGACCAGATCTATCACGTAATTGCGCAATATACTCCAATATGTTTGTAGAGGGAAGGGCCTCTTCTTCTCATCCTTCTTTTAAAATGTCTAATATGCCCTGGGGTTGTCAACCATTCAATAATTCAAAAGGGGAGAACCCCGTAGAGGCTTGTGGGACTTACTGATAAGCAAAAACAATGAGAGGGAGGAGCTTATCCCAATTCCTTCTGTCCTTGTTGACCACCTTACGAAGCATTTGTTTGTGAGTCTGATTAAATCTCTTTACCAGACTGTCAGTTTGAGGATGATACACCACGGTCTTCAGATGCTTTATTTTAAGTAACTTGGCAATCTTCTTGAATGTCTCCAAGGTAAACGTCCCTTTGTCTGTCAGGTCTTCCTTTGGGATGCCGCTTCGCTCAAAGACCGATACTAATTCCCGTGCAATGGCTTTAGAAGTAGCTGAGCACAACGGAACAGCTTTGGGGTATTTGGTAGCATAATCCACGAGGACTAAAATGTACTTGTGTCCTCAGGCTGAGGGTTCTAGGGTCTGACATATCAACCCCAATTCTGTGAAATGGAACATCAATTAGGGGAGTAAGAACGAGAGGACTATGGTCCTTCCTAGGATTTGTCGCAATTGACACTCTGGACAGGAAGTGCAAAAGTGACAAAGCTCCTAATTGATTCCTGGCAAATAAAAGCGGAGCTAGATCCACTCCAGGGTTTTCTCGGTGCCCAAATGGCCACCTAGGAGGTGGGCATGTGCTAACTCACAGACCTATTGCTGGAAGGTCCCCGGGATTAGCAGTAGCCTCCGCCTCCTGTCCATCATGCTCTGCTACGCGATATAGAAGGTCATTTTCCAAAACAAATTAAGGATCCTGTGGCATTGACTAGTGAGTACACTGGACCAGGACCATTGCATTTTTGGCAAACTTAAGGGAATCGTCATTCCACTGCTTCCTTTTAAAAGAAGCTAGTGTCTCTCTAAATTGAAACTGCAAAATGGAGAGAAGGTCCGGGCCAACCTCAAGGGGCGTTGTTTCCTCCCATTCCGTCTCAGCACTGGTGGATGATGTATTGCCATACGACGGTCCGGGAGTTGCCACGTCACTCAGGGAGGTCGCCGCTCTCTCTCGCTGGCTGGCTGGAGGCAGCTTGAGACAGCTCGTCCCTGTCTATAACTAGGCCTCAGTTAAAACCAGGAGTGGTATGTGTCTCACTGCTTTAAATTTTAAACCAGTCCCGCCCCAGTATCACTGGATGTGGTGGATTTGGGAGGACCGCCACAGTTAATTTCTGTACCGATCCTCCGCAACTGATGACACAGGTGGCAGACCTGTACTAGCGTATTTCTCTGTGGGCACAGGTTACACAGGTCTTAATATTTAACCACTGTCACGGCAGCACAAACCGGTGGGCAACAATGGTAATGTTGCTGCCGGAATCGAATAAGGCTCTAGTCTTGTACCTGTTTACGATCACCATGCCTGTATATGGGACCGCGAAGGGGTTAGTCAGAGAACACCAACCCCTCCACCCCTCAACCTACATTCCTCCTTGTTCCCAAGTGGTTTGCACACCTGCACCTCCGGTGACATTGGCACAAGCTCCAGGTTGTAAAGGGAGGGTGGCTAGGTTTTGGGATGTACTCAGACTGAGCTTGACCAAGGGATGGTTCTGCTCCCTCAGATTGTGAGGCCATCCTACGTATTTCCAGGAGCTCAATGAGCTCTTTCATGTTCTTGAACTCTTTAACCCAAACTGGCTGGGTGAAACCACAGGAAGTGTTTTAGGAGTAGGTAGCAGGCCACCTGCTCTATTACTTGGTAGGGCTTGTTCTCATGTGGCCGTAACCACTGCCCTACCATAGCCCATATGGACTAGGCTTGTTTGTGGATTTGCTGCTCTGGGTCCAACCTCCAGTTTCTTACATTACTCACCTGCCAGTCTAGGGCACCCCTAATTGGAAATCGGGGCTCTGTTTTCAAGAGGCAGGAACTCTCCTCCAAGAGAGCCTAATAAGTCCCCTTTGCCTCTCCCCTTCGGAGCAGCCCAATTCTTTGATCCCCTCCCGCACACTCCCTGGCCTGCTTATGTTGCCTAGTTAAGCGTGCTGGGAGCTGAGCCAGTACTGCATCTCTCCAAACCATGGAACACCCTTCCCACCTGAAAACTCGGCCACGGTATGCTCCCACCTGGGTACATTGCAGGTCCTGTCCCCTTCTCATCCTGGATCCGACCATCCTGCTGACTACGCCACTGTCACAAACTCCACAAAGAGCCATAACAAGGTTGGGGCAGCTACCCATATATATTTGGTTTCCTGGCTGCAAATTGCAAGTAAATAATAGCACTGATGTGCACAAAACCGAGTCTAAAACAGAACTGAGGGAATAGGGAAAGGTGGAGGCTTTCAAAGGGGAAGAAAGGAAGTGAGGTCAAAGGGTTCAGGATCATAAGGGTCTTATGCTATAGCTATAGGGCCCAGAGCCGGCAAGGTCTTCTTCCATAGGCTTGGACCCAGAAGTGATGTCAAGATGGCCAGGTGGAATGTCCCGTGAATGGTCTACAGGAATGGGAGAAAAAGAGTCAGTGCACCAGTCTGATTCGAATTGCCTTACTCAAGCTCCTTTAGCTGCCTCCTATGCGCACATGTGTGACAATATATATATGTTGTCACACACATGAGCATGTGAGGCAGGTAAAAGGCTCAAAGGGAGGTAATTCCACACCAGACCAGGGGATGGCAGAGTGCACTGGTCCTTACTATTTTTCATTGGCAGACCAACCACGGGAAATTCGGCCTGGATTCGATGACGCCACTTCCAGTTCCTACCCTGATGACTTCACTTCCCCTGCCTGCCTTTAAAGGCGCCATGCTTCCCTGTCTGTTTATTCTTGCAATGGACTTAAGTCTGTGAAAAAACTTTGAACCGAACCTTTGCATTTGGCCACCAATTTCAAATATACGGGCAGCTGCCCCAAACCTCTTTCTGTGTTCGTTTGAATCTTTCACAATATATATATTGGGGAAAAAATACAGAAAACAACTTTAAGGGTTAAGGATTCCATCCCTGTATACCGTAAAGCAGTGAATTTCAAGAACAGTGGTCAGTCATCAAGTAGTGTATAACAGACAATGACTAACATGAAGCACGGACATTTTATGAGGTGGGAATGGAAATGGGAAAGCTGGGAAAGGAGGTTCTGAGGATCTTGGGATGGAGTGATGTCATCAAAGCAGGACCGGAGGCACCTACTGCCTCTCCAGCTAGCCACCTTACTCTTGCCTAGGCACCCAGAGTCACTGATGGAGGCCCTCGGAGTGGCTGGTGAATGGAAGACATCGCGTTGGAACTCTGCAGCTTGGACTGAGCACAGGTGCTTCTGCCTTGACCATACTGGACATCTGGCTAGGAGTGCTGCCTTTCCCCTGCTCTATCCATGGAGATCGGCTTAACTGAGGTGTGTTGCTCTCAGGTCCCCTCTAAAACCTTGAAGAAAGATGATTTTAGGGTGTCTGTCACCTTGCTGCAATATCCCAGCCCTACTCTACTCTGGTAGTGATCTCTGTGTGATCAGATGTGACTGGCTTTGGGAACCCCCCTGCTCTGGCACAGAGAGAGTGAGCATTCACTGTGTTCATGGCAATGTTAAGGAATATGAGACTTTGTTAATTCCTCTGAAGTATAAGGGATGAAACTTTAACGTTTGACTGCATTATCCGACTCCTGTCGCTGGCTCTTCTTGGTTGAAAAGAGAAATACCCTTTTTCTCTGGGTCTGCCCAACTACAAGGCACCAGCTCCTTTAGTAGGAGGGAAGGGGCTGGTAACTGACAGAGTAGGTTAGGAAACTGTCTTAGAAATTTGACCTGATCTGTCTATCGAGGATGGATGGAATTTATCCTTGGATTTCCTCAAGCAGATGTCCGATCCTTCAACTTCTTCAGATGTAGCTGCTGCTCCAGCCCCTTTGGATGCATCAGCTGGTGAGTTTGCAGCAGAGTTTGTGCACTTGCAATGATCCAACAGTTCCCTAGAGTTTACATTTAAACAAGCTCATGCCACCAATGATTCCTACTATGAGGAGCATGAGACCACCGGCTTCAAAATTCCACACTTTTTGGTCCTTTATTGGTTGATTTCTCATTTTATAGGTGGTAGTCTGATTGAACAGCAGGTAGTACCAGCTAATCATGGAGAGCTTGTATTAAAGATTGCTCACACACATGTCTTGGGCAGTCATCTTGGCACTGAGAAAATTAGAGCCGCACCTCAAAACGGTTCTATTGGCTGAATATGGGCAGAGATGTCAAGCAGTTCTGTAAGACTTGCCATGACTGTCAGGTGGTCTCCACTCACAGACCTCCTAGGGCTCCCCTTTACCAGTGTCTTTCAGGACGCTCCCTTCAAATGAGTTGGGTTGGATATTGTCGGCCCACTCCCTAAGAGTAAGAATGGTTATCAGTATATACTCGTGGCTGCTCTGCGGAAGACAAACTCGCCGACTGTTAAAAGGGCTATGTGTGAGATCTTTACTCGTATTGGCATTCCTCAGGAAATTTTAACTGACCAGGGCACGCCTTTACTTCCCTGGTAATGAAACAGTTATGTAATAGCCTTGCCATTATAAAATTGAGCACCACTCTTTACCATCCTCAGACAAATGGCCTGATGGAGCAATTTAATAAGATTTTGAAGAAGATGATCATGTATGTGGCTCATGATGGTCTGACATCCTTGGACTCTGTGTTGCTGTTCCTCATGTTTGTGATTCGAGAATCCCTCAGGCTTCTATCGGCTTAAGTCCATTTGAGTTATTGTTTGGCAGGTGTCCGTGGGACATCTTGGATATTATTCCTGAGGAGTTAATGGGTGTGTAGACTAATACTCAGAGTTTGAACTTTGTAGGTAGGGTCATTTCGCTGCAAGAACAAATTTCTAAACTGTCCTCTAACAGCTGGTGTATCAGCAGCATAAGCAGGAAACCCAAAACGTAATTATGATAAGAAAAGCAAACTCCACAAACTCAAAACAGGGTGACCGGTGCTTGTTGTGATTCTCTCTGACCCACATAAGTTCCGGATGAAATGGCAAGGTCCTTCTGTAGTAGAAGAGTGGATGGGTCCTGTAAATTGCAAGGTTCGAATACCGGGCCGGCGAAAGCCTGAACAGATTTTACATATTAATCTCTTAAAAGAATGGCATGAACTGGATGAATTGTTAATGTTCGCTGCTTCAGTCTCCCAGACTGATGTTACTGTTGTGACGCTTTTGACAGACGCCAAAATGGAGTTCCTGTCTTTGATCGAAGACACACTGATCCCTTTTCCTTGTGAGCCTGGATGTACTAAACTTATGGAAAATAAAATCGTAATGGAGCCTGGCGTTAAAGTGCAAATGCGCTCATATCAGATACCAGAGACGAGGAAGAATGTGGTGCACGATGAGGTCAAACAGGTGCTCGAAGTAGGTATAAATCATGTGAATAAAGCGATTGGTTGAGCTTGATTGTATTATTCCCAAATTAGTATTAGTCCCCATTAGTTCGATACAGCTCTGTATTAATTTTAGATGCTTAAATAAGGTTTACAAATTTGATTGTTATCCAATGCCATGTATTCATGAATTACTGGAGAAAATAGTTCAAGCCATCTCTGTGCTCGATCTTATAAAGGGTACAGGCAGGTACCTCTTAAGGCTTGTGTTTGCTACCCCAGATGGGTTATTTGAATTTAGAAGTCTCCCATTTGGACTGTATGGTGCGCATCTAACTTTCCAGCATATTATGTATTACTGTAGATTTTGCACCTCCATTCCAAATATTCTGGCGCATATTTTGATGATGTCGTCATTTTCTGTAATGATTCGCAGACACATTTGGAATGCCTTCAGGCTGTGCTTGACAGCTAACCCTAAAAAATGTAAATTGGGTATGTCTGCAACACATTTTTTTGGATATTCTATGGGGACGGTTTTAATTAGACATCAGTTGGAGAAGGTAGGTGAGGTGCTTGCATATCCCCAACTGCAAATGCCAAAAGCAGTTTCACGCCTTTCTGGGACTTGCTAGTTATTATAGGAGATTTGTCCTGAATTTTGCAAGTAGAGCTGCTCCTCTAACTGATCTTAACGATGGGCAGGAAGAACCGCAGCATTTTCTGGTCCAATGATTGTTAATGATCCTTCTCTGATTTGTCGTCATACCCAGTTTTAAGAAATCTTAACTGCTCTAAGGAATTCAGATGGTAGTGTGTTTGGCTTAGGGGCTGTCCTGTCTCAGGTTTTGATGGTGAGGAGCATCCCATTATGTATTTGAGTAGAAAACTGCTTCCCAGGGGCGTAAATACTTGACCATTGAAAAAGAGTGTTTGGCAATTAAATGGGCTGTGGAAGCGTTTCCATTATTACTTATTAATTTACCTTGGTAACTGCTCCTCTACAGTGGCTCTACAGACAGAAATATACAAACTCCTGACTCACAAGGTGGTTGATTAGCTTACGGTTGTTTCGCTTTTATTGTCTGTCATCTTCCCAGCTCTGTGCACATCAATGTTGATGTCCTCTCTCAGCTAGTTGAGCCCGGTTTGGAATGTTGCTCAGTTCACAGCGGTGTGAAAAAAGCAGATGGATGGGATGTGACTGGTGTCACAGCTGGTTAGCCCATAATGGTTGCCCTTAACAGTGGTGATAGTCGTTCATGTGCAGTTCAGTAGTTCCCCTGCTCCATTTCTCCTCCTGCATAGCACCACCAGCTGCACTCTCTTATGCTCTTGACTGCAAGCTGTCTCTCTGTTAAACAGTAAACCTATGGTAAAGAAACACAGCTGCCCTTCATAAACTCCCTCTTAAACAATATTTCAATGAGAAACAAACACATTCTTACCCGTCCCTTTTGTGGGATCAGCTGTTGGTGTGCAGGCTTACTCGCAACATGCTCCTCTTATGAAGTTTAGAACGTTTAAAAGACTGAGCCCAGGCCAACGTAACAGATTTCTCTTATGTCCTCTCTCCCTCAGACTGCATCTGCTCCAGTTGGTGCTTCCGAGCCTCTAAACCTGCTTGATGAAGAGGACTATGTGTTCTTTTGACCTTGAGATGAGAGCTAAATCCTGTGTGCTTTTTTCTGCTGTTTTAAATCCCTTCTGAATAAGGTCTTGTGTTTGTACCTGCCAACTCAGCAATAAAGATTTTGCTCCTTGGAAACCTGTTCCCTTTTCTTGTCTCCTGTGTAACTTTATGACCCAGACTTGACTATATATATATATATATATTAAGGCTGTGCAAGTTAACACATTATTATCGCGTTAATGCATTGATTAACTAATGCTGACATTTATTTTATCGCACGTTTAATGCAGTGTGGCAAGCAGTTGGGGGAGGTACCCAACCGTGACACCTGGAAGGACCAGAGGAGGGATCAGGCCTCCTCCAGACTATGAGCGGGTGACCGCCCTGGTGGGTTTGGGGACCATGGGAAAGGAGCATGGAAGCTCAACCCTATAGGGGCCCGTGGTCACCGTCACATCCGGAAGTGCTGGGGGGAAGAAGACCAGGGACACCTGGAGTGCTTCTGGGTACACGGCCAACACTTTCGCCACACCAGGGAGTGCCGGCAAAAGCTCATTGGGATGCACCTGGAGCACATCCGAGAGAGGATGAAAGGGGCCGCCCCTCCATTCAGGAGCTAGAGTCTGGTGGAAGAAGGATGAAGCCTGGGAAAAGAGAGGAGGCGGTGAAGGAATGGCATTGTTAAGGAAGGCCTGGACTTGCGGGTGATTGGGTATGGGAGTACTGGGGTTGTGTGCACTTGTAAATATGGTTACTGTAAATAAACGTGTGTTGGTTGTGGAACCATCAGTGTGTATGGGCTGTTCCCCACAATATATATATATGAAATTTAACTAACAACAGGTGCACTAGAGGGGCAACAATGAGATGACTCACAAAACAGAAATAGTTTAAAAGGTGGAGGCCACTGACATTTTTCCCTCCTCATCTTTTCTGACTGTTTTTTCATTAGTTTTGCATTTGGCTAAGGTCAATGTCACTACTGATAGCATGAGGCGATACCTGGATCCTACAAAGGTGGCACAGGTAGTCCAACTTCTCCAGGATGGCACATCAACACATGCCATTGCCAGAAGGTTTGCTGAGCCACCCAGCACAGTTTCAAGGGCATGGAAGAGATTCCAGGAGACAGGCAGTTACTCTAGGAGAGCTGGGCAGGGCCTTAAAAGGTCCTTAACCCATCAGTAGGACCGGTATGTGCACCTTGACTCAAGGAGGAACAGGATGAGCACTACCAGAGCCCTACAAAATGACCTTCGAGCAGGCCACTGGTGTGAATGTCACTGACCAAACATTTAGGAACAGACTTCATGAGGGTGGCCTGAAGGCCGGCCATCCTCTAGAAGGCCCTGTGCTCACTGCCCGGCACCTTGAGCTCGATTGGCTTTTGCCATAGGATACCAGAATTGGCAGGTCCACCACTGGCACCCTGTGCTTTTCACAGTTAAGAGAAGGTTCAACCTGAGCACATGTGAGAGACGTGAAAGGGTCTGGAGAAGCTGCCTGTAAAATCGTTCAGCTTGACCGGTTTGCTGGTGAGTCAGTAATGATCTAGGGAGGCATATCCATAGAGGCTCGCACAGACCTCTACAGGCTAGACAACGGCACCTTGAATGCAATTAGGTATTGGGATGAAATCCTTGGAGCCATTGTCAGAGCCTATGCTGGTGCAGTGGGTCAAGGGTATCTCCTGGTGCATGACAATGTTCGGGCTCATGTGCAGTTCCTTGAGGATGAAGGAAATGATACTGTTGACTAGACCCCAACGCACACCTGACCTAAATCCAATAGAACACATCTGAGACATTATGTTTCAGTCCATCTGATGCCACCAAGTTGCACCTCAGACCCCAGGAGCTCAGTGATTCGCTGGTCTAGATCTGGGAGGAGATCCCCCCGGACACTATTCGTCATCTCATTAGGAGAATGCCTCAAAATTGTCAGGCATGCATACAAGAATCAGGGAGCGATACAATCTACTGAGTACAATTAAGAGTTGCCTCATTGAAATTATGGCAAAATTAACTAGCCTACCACAACATTTTTTCATTTTGATTTTCAGCAGCTGTTTTTGAATTCAGAACTCTGTAGGTTGAAAATTTTCAATTTAATCAAACGATGTGGCATCCTTTCGTTCCCAACACAATACACAGTTCATATCAGCAGGATTATTTTCCCATTGAGATCTGATGTGTTTTCAAAGTATTCCTTCAATTTTTTAAATTTTCAGCTACGGACAAGCATGTTAATTGAGAGTTAAGGGTAGGCCTAGAAAATGTCTTCTGTCTGAAGAAGGATTTGACGACTACAGGAAAGATTTTAGCCTCAACCAATCAAACAAATGAGTGGCTTGAATGGGTAAAATATCCCATCCTTTGCCAAAGGGATCAAGTATGGATAGTACCAAGACATTGAACTCACGACCCCTGGTTTACGAGACCAATGCTCTGCCTCTGAGCTACAAGACCTGAACTGTTGTAAGCCTACCCTAGTCCAGCCACTTTTCTGATAGGGACAAGCATGTTAATTAAGGGTTAAGGGTAGGTATTGAGTTCAATTCACTTCTGTCCTTCTCTGCTTTTCAATTCCCAAGTCCCAAGGTAGCAAAAGGTCCAGTGTGGTTCTCACCAGAACACAAGTTCTAAGCACAGGGGCCTGTGGAATGCTAGAAGAACACTGACCTCAAGTACATTTCGTTTGTATTTTCAGCTGAGCTAAGGATCCACATTGCAAGCATTTCTAACTTTCAAAAAAGGTGAGTGCGTCCCCAAAAACACAGGGGTGAGCGGGTGCACTTGAACAACAAGCTACCAAAGTGGGGATTGAACCCGCGGGCATTTGCCATTGGATCTTAAGTCAACGCCTTAACCCCTTTTCGCCATTCTGGTACCCCAAAGAAGGGGTTTAATCAATCTTTGTCTTAGCCACTCCATGAAAACTGCTCATTCTTTCCAGCTCCTTCAAAGAGGAGAGACTCATTTTCCCCCTTACGTTGCAGGAGGCCAGAAGGGGACTCCCACTTCAGGGGAGCGTCTTTTCTTTGCTTTGTTCCCATGCTTCAAATTTTTTAAACTTGGAATCCTAAATCAATCCTGCTTCCTGAAGTGACACCTAACCATCCAGTATAGCTCCGTTGCACTGAAAGCGTGGCTGATTCACTGGGAGGATTGGTTTGGATTTGAAGGATTCCGTTGATGAGTCGGGACAGGTAATCATGGCACCTCTTAGTGTTTGCAAATTAGTGACCTTCCGGCCAGCTAGTGAAAGGCAGCAAGTTGAGGTTTTCCTGTGGGGCGTCATCCCGAAAAGGTCCAGCATTATTTTGCAGGTTAAACTTCTCCTTAACCTCGAGGGGCAATCTAAATTTTCCGGGCTGCTTCGAGAAGAAGCGAATTCCGTGTCACTGTGGGGTGGGGACACCACTCTGCCAAGGCTGACTAAGGACCCTGGCAATGACAAAGAGGGACCAGATGTAATTACAAGGTAACCTCTGAAGATCATTCCACTACAATTATTTTCCTGGTCTTGTTCTTTTTCCATAACAATGTGGAGAGGTCTTCAAATGGGTTTCAAGCAAAGTTTAGATATCTGGGGCTTCACGCATTCCTTTAAAACAAACGGCGGGTGACTTGAGGTCTTATGATAAAGGCCCTGTTGTACAATTTGAAATGAGCTAATCTGCTGGGAATTTATTCTGTTCATGGGAGAAAACGTTTACTGAACCCTGCCGTGTTCCCGAATAAAACATCCAAATCCTCGGTTACCGTGTGAGGGGGGTTTCCAGAGTTTTTTGGCAAATGGCAGAAGCTGGAGAAGAGGTTCAGCTTGATAACAAAGAAAGCTCTTTCATCGACCGAGATAACCAATGCTCATTATTTAACAGCTGGATGGAGCAGATTTTACTTCCCAGGAATTTGGGTTACCTGAAAGATAAAATGTGATTTCAATGGTTTGCTAAAGTGCTCTCTGTGGCGTTGTTTTGAGCAGGTGCCCTACTTCAGCATATTTTACCCCCAAAGTGGACTTTCATAGAGCTGGCTGATTGGTACAGTAAGTAGACAGGTGTAAAGTCCTTCGTCTTGTGGGGTGCCCTCCTCAGGTCCGTCTCCTGTACGTGAACCTTAATTCTTTTCAGAAAGCTGACTTTCTCCCCACAGATTACGCAAACCGGGCTGCAGAGTGACAAATGAGAAAAGGATAAAGGCTAGAATAGACCCTTTGTCACTCCGAGGACTGTTTGGGTATGGAGAAGGGGGGACTTTTTTGGACTTGTGCATTTGCCAAATTTATGCCAACTTCATTAGAGCGACTCTAAGACCCGGCCCGGGGTTGCCTTGAAACACTGTTCCCAATTGCCCTCGGCATTGGAGATGCCTACCTTGGATTCTTCTTTTGCTGCGTGTCTACAGGGGCAGGTGCCTCCTTTGCAGTAGTCAGATTGAGACAAGATTTGGAAAGGGCCAAACAGAGAAATCTTACCAGGAGCTTTTGACTTCCGTTTAACGCCGGAAGCAGGATTCTTAATCCGTATTCTGTGGTGCCGACTACACTATCTTTAACCGATCGATGCACTTTGAGCGTCTCAAAATGCAACCCTTTAAGCCAGCGTAAGACTACAAAGTAATCGAAATCATGTAAATGATGTCTTTCAGTTTTCTTTTGTCCTCTTTCCCAGATCGTGAAAGTTGGCCCGACATCATGAAGAATATGGAATGGTCCTTTAACGTTGTGAACTTTTCCCCATAAAAAATTATTCCCGTGATTCCTTGCTAGATGCAAACTGTTTCTGAACCTTAAAATACAGTTCTTTGTGAATTTGTTCAACAAATGTATTGATGATCATTGTAAACAAAAAGCCTTCATTAATCCGTGTGCCTAGAAAATGTCTTCTGTCTGAAAAGGGTTTGTGACTACAGGAAAGATTTTAGCCTCAACCAATCAAGCAGATGAGTGGCTTGAATGGTTAAATATATCCTTTGCCCAAAGGATCCAGTATGGACATCAGCCTTGGTGAGGTGAACTCGACCCTTTA
>NW_024379902.1:0-28963 GCF_016835505.1 Polypterus senegalus
AAAAAAAAGAAGGAAGTTGCCTTTCTTATGGTAAGGAGATGGTTCACTGGCGTAAAAGCCTTTTTGAGGACAGTCGCGGGGTCTTGTGTAGATGGAGCGCCGCAAAAGGAAGAAGGTCTGCTGGAAATGCGCCTAATATTAGTTGCCACAGTGTAGAAAAGGGTCGTGTTTGCACTTGTCTGGGCTATGCTCAGGGGGAGGATGAAAAAAATTAAAAGTGTTCACTTTGACTTAAGGCAGAAGGGCAATCAGCGTCTCAAAGGCCGGCACAGCTATGCGCGTGCGGCTGTTTCGACTTTGCTGGCAGGAAACCCACTTTTGCAGCCCGTCACGTGATTAAAAGTCTCAGCCTCTTTGGAGGTCATTCATACTGTATATATATATATATATATATATATATATATATATATATATATATATAGCAAATATTATATACAATGCGGAGAAGTAGATGTGTTAAAGAAGTAATGAAAAAGAAAAGGAAAAATTTTAATAATAACGTAACATGATTGACATTGTCATGAGTGTTGCTGTCATATATATGCCTGCCTGAATAAGTCACCCACCCGCTCTTACTTTTTACCGTTCATTTAATTATGGGTAGTGGCGGAAAAATTATAAAATGGAAGGAGGATTACACTAAGTATGGCTTTACCAAAACAATTATTGATGGCAATCGATTATTCATAAAGCTTGAATTGGTGATCTGTTTTTCTGTGTTAACCTCATATTTTTTCATACTTCTTCTCAAACCAAGGGGGTGTGAGGGTAAAATGAATCGAGAAGTGCTGATCAATGTAATCGGTGTACCAGGAAATCATGCATTGACAAAAGTTTCCCTTTCCTTGTAATGCAAAGTGTGATTAAATGTGTGATTTTTTAATGTGTTATGGAGCACATGCATCGAAGCTTCTCAGCTGTGCTTGTGCTAAGAAAAAGAAACATTTTAAAAAAAAGCGTAACACGATTGTCAATGTGACCTTTTGTAAGTAGTGCCTGGAGGATTCAGTGTGGAGAAACTCCAGAGACAGCATGTGTATTAAGTTGTGGATTTTTCTGTGAGTATTTGGTGGCAGTGTGAGTTGCTTGGAAGATGGCGTTACCATGAGCTCAGCTCAGAGAGAAATGAGGTGAATGGGAGGGGAGAGGATGACGTCACTCCTCCACCCGCCTTAACTGTCAATCCCCCCACAAAGACAGTCCTCGGAATTTGCATAAGCACAGCCTTGACCAGCAATTTGAACTTAGTTAGAAAGTGATCAAAACTGTCGTTATACCCTCGTCCTCTCATTAAACTTGTATCCCGCATTAGCCGTGGGCATGACAAGCCAGCGAGCCTGTCTATGAACTTAATTTAAACTTTAGGTTTACACCGTGCTTTGTTTCGAGTAGCTGCAGGCATGAATATGCTTACAGTATGTGTCACTAGCTCGCTTCTTATTGTTTAGCTGCCTTCTCAATTGTATAATGCATGTTTTCTTCAAGCTTTTGGAGCTCTTCCTGGTTTTCTATGTAATGTGTTGACAGTCAGTTCATGTGGATTACGTGGGAGGCGTGATGATGACACGAAACTCCACCCCCACGCCGAGCTCAACTCCATTACATTATATGGAGAAATATAGCTTCCATTTATGACCATTACACATAGAATTTCGAAATGAAACCTGCCCAACTTTTGTAAGTAGGCTGTAAGGAATGAGCCTGCCAAATTTCAGCCTTCCACCCACGGGAAGTTGGAGGATAGTGATGAGTCAGTGAGTGGTGAGTGAGTGAGTGAGTGGTGAGTGAGTGAGTGAGTGAGTGAAGGCTTTGCCTTTTATTAGTATAGATAATGACTGGCTGGAGGATAGAACTTCAAAAGGTTGTGGCCTGGATGTGAGGGGTTGGTGATGATTTTACCTTCCTGTTTCACGACTCTGAAATAGTACAGGTCCTGTAAGGCGGACAGACTGACTCCAATGATATTCTCATCAGACCTGACTGCTCATCGTAGCCTGTGTGCACTGATCCAAACCACACTGTTAAGGATGAGCTGAGAACAGACTCAGTGACTGATGTGTAGAACTGAATCAGCAGCTCCTGTGGAAGGCAGACTTCCTCAACTGTCACAGGAAGTACAGTACATTTGCTGTTGTGCCTTTTAATGATGGACCTACATTGATCTACCATGTCAAGTCCCAAAAATTATAGATCTCACTGTTTCCACAACTGTCACAGGAGTATTAAGTACCTGACAAGGGAGATAATATTGTGGGATCTCTCCTAAGGTCCACTGCCACATCTACACTTTTGAGAGGGTTTAGCTCCAGATTGTTGTGACCACACCAAAGGACATGTTGCTCAACCTCCAGTCTGTATTCAGACTCATCACCATTCTTGATGAGCCCAATGATGGCTATGTTGTCCCATATTTGATAAGTTTGACAGTGTGTTGAGGAAGGAGAGCACACATCCCTGGTGAGATGGCCGTGTTGATTGTATGATAGCTAGATGTGAGTTTTACCTGCTCTTTTCCGTTGGTTAGAAAATTGGTGATCCATTGACAGGTGGAGGCAGAGACAGAAAGCTGGCTGAGTTTTCGAGTGGAGGAGTTCTGGGATTATTGTATTGAATGCAGAGCTGAAATTCACAAGCAGAATCTTTGCGTATGTCCCTAGGTTGTCAAGATGTTGCGGGATGTGGTGCAGACCCATGATGACTACATCCACTGACTGGTTCTCTCGATAAGCAAACTGAAGGGAGCTGTGATGTCCTTCAGGTAAGTTAACGCCAGTCTCTCAAAGGTTTTCATGATAACATATGTCAGAGCAACAGGCCTGTAAGTCATTCAGTCCTACTTTACTGGATTTTTGAAGACTGGCATGATTGCGGCTGTTTGATGCATTAAGGAACTTCACACAGCACTAATGATTTGTTGAAAATCTGAGTGAAGACAAGGGCCAGTTGATCAGCACAGATTTTAAGCAGGATGGCGAGACCTCATCTGGACCATACTTTGAAGAGCCAATGCACATCCTCTATAGAGATATTTAAGGCAGATTGAGAGTGAGAATGTGTGGTGGGGAGACTTGTATAAGTCTGTACACTGAGAGATAATCTCGTTTGTATTTGTGGGCTTATCAAACCTGCAGTAAAATGGATTCCAATCATCAACCAGCTGGTATTTTATGGCAATATGGGGATGATTTCCTGTATTTGTAAACATTTGCACATGGTTGTACATGTTTGCAAATTTGATTCATATGCACTTTGTTATATATGCACCTTGTTATGTATCTTATTGTTATGTGTTGTGGATTCTTTGTTGTCCTGTGTTCTATGTGTTCTATGTCCTGAGGAATGCTGTTTCGTTTCACTGTATGCTGTACTACTGTATATGGATGAAATGACAATAAATACTCTTGATTTTGTCATTCTTTCCACACTGATGGAGGGTCATTGGCTATTCAGAGTAACTCTTTTTAGCCAATCTGATTGCTTTTGTCACGGTGTTCTTTGGCTGTAACCCTTCTTTGGCAGCTTCCTTGGCTTGACGAAGCTGCTTGAGTTTTGCAGTGAACCACGGTTTGCTGTTGTTAAATTTTAAATACGTCTTGGTGGAAACGCACATTAGCACTACTACAAGTGAAGATCACCGGTGAGTAGTGTGTGTGTTGCAAAGGCACAGAGATCCATGGCACACTTAGAATAGCCGAGAGCTCACGCAGCTTCAGGTGTCGCCCATTTCCAAGCAACGGCATCCCACTGTGGTCTACCATGTTGACTCTTTTTCTATAGTGTTGTTTCTTGTGACTGAAGACAGAGAGATATAATTAAAGTTAGTAAAAAAATCTTTTATTAATACACACCAGGCAAGGGTAAGATGACACATAGGACAGTCCCAGGACACCTACCCTTCATCTGCCTCGAGGGGTTGGTGTCCCAAATCTTTTATAGGGCCTTTGTCTTATGACTTTAGTTGCACAAGAATTTCAAACCGTTACATCTTACAACATTTTGCTTGGATCAGCATTTACCATATCCTTTAAGTTCATCAGTTGGTCACTTGTGGTTTTAGTTCATCAGTTGGTCACTTGTGGTTTTTGTTCGTTAGGAGAAACAAGAAGTTGTACTTTGTTGTGTGCACTATAGACAAGACAGGGTCTGCATGGCTTTTGTCATGTACACCAGATTGATCAAACTATTTATTATTTTTCCACAACCACTGCTGGGGAAAGAAGTGGAGTGTTTTTGTTAGTGTATGTCGACATAATTTAGTTAAAAAGGATCCCAAAAATGGTGTTTCAGACTCACAAGAGAAGCCTACTTGCACAAGCCGAATTAATAAAGGGCTTGCACAGGCGTGAGTGTAACTACATCAGCTGCTATTGGGTAGGATGAATAGATGTAGCTGGGGACTGGCTCCTAATCCCTACCTTTATAAACTAACTAACTGCATTACTGCAGAACTTGTACACATTTACCTTTGAAAGAATTCTGACAGGAAGTATTGCTGCCTGGTTTGGAAACCACAAGGCTCTGCAGAGAGTGGGCGGTCACTGAACACATAACTTCCAAGACATTTATGTAAGAGGGGACTGGGTGGTTTCGTTTCTCTTAGGCAAAGGAACATGTAAATATTACATTTAAAACACAGTAGATGAATTGTTAGGACTGGGGTGAGAAGTTAAAAAGCAAATTTCTTGGGTAATCCTATTACTGATTATTGTGATGGCTGTCTACCGGATATAGGTATTTGCTGTCTTGCAAAAGAATCACCGCTTTGAAGTTTTAACTGGTTAAACATACAAACACTATAAAGTTATCAAAAAAGAACTGCTCCTTCCTTGAAATTGTTTGTATTTACCTGACTTAGAAATAAACATGTCTGACAATATTGGTTTCTTATCAGCATATGTGTACTCATTGATAGTTGGCAACAATACATTTTGTTAACCTGTGTTTACATTATTTGTTAAACCCAGAAAAACTGGATGTGCCATTGTTTAATCCAACGTCCTGTTGATCTAGGCAGGGACTGAAGGGCATTTAAACTTCTGGGCAGGACAAGGCAGAGAGAGGGACAGACAACTGAGAATGCTGTCAAGACACTCGCACAGAGCACAGGGGCTCGTTGGCAGACGAGGGTACATGGCTGGGGTGATGTGAGGCACAAGGACAACAACAACAACCTTTATTTATGTATATAGCACATTTTCACACAAATAATGTAGCTCAAAGTGCTACATGATGAAGAAAAGAGAAAAACACAAAATAAGAATTAAAATAAGACAACGCTAATTAACATAGAATAAGAGTAAGGTCCAATGGCCAGGGAGGACAGAAAAAAAAAAAACTCCAGACGGCTGGAGAAAAAAAAAAAAAAATCTGCAGGGGTTCCAGGCAATGAGACCGTCCAGTCCCCTCTGGGCATTCTACCTAACATAAATGAAACAGTCCTTTTTGTATTTAGGGTTCTCATGGAAGGACTTGATAATGATGGTCATGTAGATTCTGGCTTTTAATCCATCAATGTAGGACATCATGATGCTTTGATTAGGTGGTGGTGGTGCAGGTCGCCACTACAGAAAACCGGGAAAGAAACAAAAGAGAGAGTAGGGGTCAGTACGGATTTTAGACCCACCATGAATAGTTATGATAATTAATTGAATATACAGAGTATCAGGATTAAGTTAAAGTGAAGTTGAGAAGGCCATGTTAAAGTAATGAGTTTTCAGCAGTGTTTTAAAGTGCTCTACTGTATCAGACCAGCGAATTCCCATTGGCAGGCAATTCCAGATTTTAGGTGTATAACAGCAGAAGGCCGCCTCACCACTTCTTTTAAGTGTAACTTAGTTTAGTTTAGGACAACAACACTTACCTCCAAGGAGCAAGAGACAGCTCCACAAGAAGACGGTTATGAGCCCAGCGAGAGAGGGAAGCTGCATGAAAGGACTGAGCAAAGCTGGCGGACTAGAAGCGAGGC
The DNA here is from genome assembly GCF_016835505.1 of Polypterus senegalus. Taxonomy (NCBI): domain Eukaryota; kingdom Metazoa; phylum Chordata; class Cladistia; order Polypteriformes; family Polypteridae; genus Polypterus; species Polypterus senegalus. The sequence continues at coordinate 5,966 of NW_024379902.1, forward strand.
GTGACTAGGCACAGCAACACAAGGAGCACAGAGTGGAAAAAGAATGACAAAGAGACGCTTGACAGGGATTCAACGATTCAACAAGACTTCTGTTGGGAAACGAGTGTCCGGTGAACAGGGTGCACCCGTGGACATTTGGACGATTAATTATTGGGGTGGCACAGTGCACAAACTGGACTCTGCATCACTAAAGGTTGTATCCTCCACTTCATGTTTTTAACTGACTTTTAGAGTGAGGACTGTGTGCTTTCCATTTAAAAAAGGGAATTTTGTTCCTGATATTGTTATTTTTTTTTTTTAGGTTTGTTTCTCTTTTTAATGTACTTTATACTGTCTTATGTAATAGAAGTTACTGTTGCTTTTCCTGAAATTGCTGTTGTGTCTTTCATTGTGTGTTTAAACAGAGGGGACTGGGTGGTCTCGTGGTCTGGAATCCCTACAGATTTTATTTTTTCTCGTTAGCTGTCTGGAGTTTTTTGTTTTTCTGTCCACCCTGGCCATTGGACCTTACTCTTATTCTGTGTAAATTAATGTTGACTTATTTTATTTTCTTATTTGTCTTTTATTTTTCTATTCTTCATTATGTAAAGCACTTTGAGCTACTGTTTGTATGAAAATGTGCTATATGAATAAATGTTGTTGTGGTTGTTGTTGTTGTACTCACCGCCCAGTTTAAAGAAACCTGTGTGCTATTATTTCAATAATTATTATTTTATAAATTTCAAGAGTTCCCAGTCTCTTAATAAAAGTGGGTGGCGTAGTCAGATATTTTAACGGTGTCTAGGTTAGATTAGTGATTTTGGACCAAGGCAAAGAAAATTATCTGTGACACATGTCATCCTCACAATGACATCTTTTCGATGTTGCGCTCAGCTCTGAAGATGGGTTCAGAGAGAGTTGAGGAAGAACTTCCGTCCACAGTCCATCCACATCTTGAATGAGAAAAGTTAACATGATTCTGTATTGTTAAGATCTCGTAAGCTACAGTTTTCTCAGTTCTGTTTAAGTGACCAAAATGTTAATTTCACGGTGATTCACAGAAGTGAGGGACTGGAATTAGGTGGGGGTAATTGGCTTTTTACACTTACAGTCACCTTTTTTAGCTAACTAAGTGTTAGATATGCAAGCTTTCAGGCAAGTCAGGCCCCTTAATCAGATAAGATCTTGCCTGAAGAAGGGGCCTGTGGTGCCTCGAAACCTTGCATATTGTAATCTTTTTAGTTAGCCAATAAAAGGTCTCATTTTGCTTGACTTCTCACTACATCCTGTCACAGGAATAGACTGGAGACATGAAAAAGGTCAGGGGCAGCCACCTGTATATTATCTCCTGGCTGCAAAATTAGTTTCAAAAGGATGTTCGGTGCGTACAGGTTTGAGATCAAGACAGAACTGATTCTCTGGCACAAAGATGGCAGCTTTAGAGGAGAGTTGGGGAAGTGACATCATCATTGGGACCAGAACTGGAAATGGTGCCATAGAGGCTAGGGCCGGAAGTGATGTCATCTTTCGGAACCAGAAATGGTGGTATAGAAACCGGGCCGAAGTGACATATTCATTGGGGTCAGAACTGGCAGTGGTGTCATAAGCTCCAGAACTGGAAGTGATGTCAAGGGCCAGGCAGAATTTCCAGAATTTCGTAATGCAGAGAAGTGAGAGAAAGAGTTAGTGCACTCTGCCACCCCTGGTCTGGTATGGAATTACCATCATTCAGTGCCTTTAGCTGCCTCCAATGTGCACATGTATGACAATCCATAATAACTAACATGGTACAACACCTAACAGTCAATAACAATCCTGGCTTCCATTTTAGTGCCCACATTCTGCCATCCTTCTATGTGAAGGTCTTGTGGCCAGCTGCCAGCAGTTCATGACTTCTCTCTTTCTCTCTCTTTATGGCTGGAGGTTCAAATACTTATGTCCTAAGATAGAACTATTAGTCTTTAGCAATCTGGGGAGTATTGCATGCTTTCATCCATACAAGAGCCTCATGTCCAGAATCATTTGGGTTGTCAGCCCTCTGTTCTCCCTCAACATCATCTACAGAACTTTTTCTTCTGTCATTGTAGTATTCACTCTCTTCCAATTTGCTTTCAGGAAATGTGCTGATTTAAACAAGAACATCGAATAAGTAATTAAAATGAAGAGGCTATCAAGAGATTAAGACATAAACAGAAATATTATTGTGGGTGTTTGAGATTTTGCCAGTGTTTTTTTTTTTAATGTAGCTTCTCATTCTCATCACTGTGTAGGTGTGCAGCACATTTAAAAAAAAAACACACATACTAAATATTTTCCATCACCAAACACACCACAATGCACCTTCACAAACATTACTGTCTTTTCTCCACAGGAAATCTCACTACAAGGAGAAGTCACTGATGCTAAAACCCCCACTCCAGTTACCTGCAACTGCTGAACATATGCACAGTCCAGGGATTTTTTTTTCTTTTCAATAGCGATCTTTATTTAAATATTAAATGACATGCAGACACATGAGGAATTAATGCAGGTAAACGTTTTCAGACAGGAGCTAAACACCATGCTGTTTCTTGATATCAAATGCAACCCATGTAATCACAATCTAACCTCATAATGTGATTGCTATTTAAGATGGTGACAGTAACAGAAGCCCCTGGCTTTTGGATCATATAAACAATTATCGATTGCTTCATTAAACCTTTTTAATTATGGCTAAATTATTTCTAGTTTGGTTAAGATCTCTTTGCTGCAAACCATTTTGTGTCTTAGTTTGGTTTCTGGAAATTGACATTCTGAGACTTTTCTGCCTTTATGACCTCCTCTCTCCCTGAATAACAATTTTGCCTTCTCCTAAATGTACCTTATTCTCTTTAAGTGAACACAAATTCATAGCAGTGAGGGACTTACATTAATTGAAGAATAGATAGATAGGATAGATAGATAGATAGATAGATAGATAGATAGATAGATAGATAGATAGATAGATAGATAGAGGTATTTTGTTTGTCCCGAAAGTGAAATCAGAACTTTACAGAAGAGAAAGCAAAATATATAAATAATGAAACTTACACGCCCTACACACATATAAGAACTTCTGGCTTGGATACTGAAGAACTACTGCAATCAAAGAATCCTACCTTCAGTTTCCAGTTACTGACCACTTTCTGCCATCCTTCTACCTGAAGGTCTTGTGGCCAGTTGCCAACAGTTCATGACCTCCCTCTCTCTGTATGGCTAGAGGTTTTAAAAATGTTTGTCCTTAGATAGATCTATTAGTCCTGAGCACACTGGGGCAGTGATTCATGTTTTCATCCATACAAGTGCCCCTGCCCAGAATCCTTTGGGATATCAAGCCAAAGTCCTCCCTCAGCAGCACTTACAGAAGGTTTCTTTCTCAAATCATAATAGTCACTTTCTTCCACTTTGTTTTCAAGAATTGTGCTGTTTTAAATAAGAACATCAATAAATAATTAAAGAGAGTAAGAATTTAAAGGAAATTTCATTGTTGATGTTTGTGATTTTGCTGAAAAAGTGTGTAGTAAATGTTATGTTAATTTATCCACATATTTGTGCTTTGATTCAACTGATTACACCAGGGGTGCTAAACTCAGATCCAGGGGCTCAAAGTAGCAGAAGGTTTTCATTAAAGCCAGTTTCTTAATTGGTAGCCAGTTATTTTTAATGGAAAATCCTAATTTTGCCTTAACTATAACTGACTTGATTTTAAGATTCAAAACTCTTTTTTCCAGGCTGTTGGTTAGAAAAGTATTACATTAGAACAATCAAGAACAAGAAGAGGCCATTCAGCCCAATAAAGCCAGTCCTATCCACTTAATTCTTCTAAAGTAACATCAAGACAACTTTTGAAAGTCCCTAACGCCTTACTGTCTACCACACATCTTGGTCTCTTATTCCAGGTGTCTGTGGTTCCCTGTGTAAAGAAGAAAACTTCCTAATGTTTGTGTGAAATTTACCCTTAACAAGTTTCCAACTGTGTCCCTGTGTTCTTGATGAACTCATTTTAAAATAACACTCTTGATCCACTGGACTAATTCCCTTCGTAATTTTAAACACTTCAGTCAGGTGTCATCTTCACGTGTGCTCCAGCAGATGCTACTGCTACACAAGCATTTATACTTCCAGGTGGCAGTGCAAGATATCATCAAGGTGAGAAAACGTTTGGCTTTGCTGTGTTGTGAATTGCTTGAAACATCCATTAAATTGAGAGGACACCTTGCCACCATATCTCTGAAAAGGATGGATGTTTAATGATTAAGTCCTTCAATCCAGGGATGCACCAATTCCAGCTGGCATTGGGCACGAGGCAGAAACAATCCTTGGACAGGACATCAGCTCATCGCAAGTTGAATACAAGGACAAACATACACTGCCATTATTTTAGCGCACCAAATCCCCAAACCTGCTGATCTTTAGATGGAAACGGAAGCACACTGTGGGAACCCAGCAGGAAAACATGCAAACGTGACTTCCTGCAAAAAAGTGGCACTACCGCTCTGCCACTGTGCCACCCCCACATGTGTAATTATTAGCAGTATTCATTATTTAAAAGAAGTTAAAGATTTATCTGTAAAATGTAATATACTTAGTTTAATGCATTTCATCATGAAAGTGATATCAAGTATAAATCTAAGGATTCTAGTTGTGCAGAGAGCTGGAATATTATAAATGTTATGTGTTTTGTGGGCGATTACTGCTTCGCTGCTGTCTGTTCAGGAGGAAGCCCCAGAAGCACACAGCGATTAACAACTGGGCCGGTTTTAAGATGACATTTACACGATCTACTTCACTGAAAATACACTATGGGATTAAAGTGGATCTGCAGTGGCTGGCGCCCTGCCTGGGTTTGTTTCCTGCCTTGCACCCTGGCTGAGATTGGCTCCAGCAGACCTCTTTGACCCTGTAGTTAGGATATAGCGGGTTGGAAAATGGATGGATGGATTAAAGTGGATATTTTGTGATTTAAGCTGAAATTTCCATTTTAATCATAAAGTAGTCCTTTTCACTATGTCCTTAAATTTCTCTCTGTGGCACAAATATGCTGCATTCTGTTCTATTGCTGTTGTGAAGGTGCAAAAAAAAGATGACAAAGAAGATGGGATGTGAGACTTTTAAAATGTATCACGTCATTACAATGGGGAAAATGAGACACTTGAATATAAAAGTACCACAAATCCGTTTGTTTGTCGGCATTTTGCTTTACTACATTGAACCATTCATCTTACATCGAAGCATGTACAGTGGAACCTTGGTTCACAAACGTCTCGGTACACATACAACTCGGTTCATGACCAAAACGTTCGCCAAACTTTTGCCTCGGTTCACGATCACACACCGGTGTGTACCTTAAGCCAGTTTCCCTTCGGTTTGTGTGTACCGCATGACCGCGACATGTTGCATTGTTCTCGGTCAGACGTGCCTGTCTTCCTGCACGCGGCGTAGTTGCCTGCCCGCGCATTCCTGCCTGCCTGCGTGTGTGTGCAAGCCTGCCATCCTGCACGTGCCTGCCTGTTCGTTTTTTTCCCTGTGCTTAAAACTCATTAAAAAAATTGTTTACATGGAGGAGTTCATCGTGTGATTTGTTGCAATGTTACTTTTCTCTTTTTTTTTAAATGTTCCTTTTTTTCCCTGTGTTTAGAACTCATTTTATAAAAAGTGTTTACAACGATCGGAATGTAAGGCTAAAATAGCGTGATCTTGTTACTTTTTTGGTTGCTTGTGGTTGATTTTTAAATACACTTTGGATTTGTTCTAATGTTCCTTTTTTTCCGCTGTGCTTAAAACTCATTTTAAAAAAAGTGTTTACAGCGATCGGGCTGTAAGGCTATTAGCATGAACTCCTGCAATGTTACTTTTTTGGTTGCTTGTGGTTGGTTTTTAAATTAAAGTTCGGATTTGTTCAAATGTTCCCCTCTGTTCAGAGGGAGAGAGAGAGAGGGTGCGAGCGAGCACAGAGAGAAAGAGAGTGAGCACATGCTGCTGACAGGGAGGGGAGGGGGTGGTGTGTGTGTGTGTGCTACAGAGAGAGAGGGAGAGAGCGCGAGTGAGCAAGTGCAGAGAGAGAGAGTGAGCACGTGCTGCTGACAGGGAGGGGAGGGGGTGGTGTGTGTGTGTGTGTGTGCTACAGAGAGAGAGGGAGAGAGCGCAGTAGCAAGTGCAGAGAGAGAGAGCGCAGCACGTGCTGCTGACAGGGAGGGGAGGGGGTGGTGTGTGTGTTTGTGCTACAGAGAGAGAGGGAGAGAACAAGAGCGAGCCAGCTCGTGTAGCTGAGCAGGGAGCCTGGGTGTTTTGTGTTAGTGTTATTCAATATTTTTACATTAGTTTACTATTACACTGTGCATTCTATGGTGTAATTAACTATATTTGTGCTTAATCTTTACATATATTTACATACAGTTCGTACGGTCTGGAACAGATTAATTGTATTTACATACAATCCTATGGGGGAAATTGCTTCAGTTCACGACCAACTCGGTTTACGACCAAAGTTCTGGAACAATTATGGTCGAAACCGAGGTTCCACTGACATTGATCCTATAGGATTCGCAAAAAGGCTTTCTGTGACATGTAGACAGTAAACAAAAACTCTGCTGTCACTTTCCGACTTGATCACACTGCACCCCCCCGACTTTTTGCTGGTACTGCAACTCGCGCTACACGCCGTGTAAATTTCTGAGGACGCGCTCATAGTATGCATCAAATGAACGCAGGGAATGTGTGGCAGCCATTATGCGTGCACGTATGCATTCTGAGCCCTTAATATTTCTTTTAATCTTTCCTCATAATTCATCCTCTGTAGCCCCGGAATCAGCCTAGTCCCTCTTCTCTGGACCTTTTCTAGTGCTCAGTACTCCAGATGAGGCTTCATTTTCAACAGCATCTTCTTCTTCTTTTGAGAGTTTTGCATCACCTGTAATTCCCCAATCATGCAATAAGAGTATTCATCAGTGACATCATCAACAGCAACAGCCTAAAGGTTGTAACGATTGTCTTCAATATGTGTGGGTGTCACTGGCAGTTTGCACCTTTCCCCATTCCTGCTAAGGGTGGAATGTCTGAATGTGTAAGGCCGCCAATTGTACATGGCACATGGCTCAGAGGGCCAGACAAACTGTACGGGGAGGAGAAAACTTTATGTAAATGTGTGGCGGAGAAAGGAGGAGAAGGAGAAGAGAGCGCTGTGACCAAAAGGAGAAGTAGACGACATTAATAACAAAACAAAAAAAAAGGCAGGAAGGAATGTTATTCAAGTCAGGTGAACCCGAGTTCATTTCTGGACAAATTATTTTCCTTTTCTTGTGAATGAGGTGAAGGCATTTAGGAGAGGGCCTGACGGGACTGTTTAGTAGTATGCGTTCCCTGAACAAGAGGTATGTTTTGGCACATCCTTCCCTGCAACAGACTGTAGATGTTCATTTCTAACAGTGAATAGGACTCTGATTGCATTCATTTTTTCTTTCCTAATTCCCATATTTATGTATTAGTGGCATATGTGGTTGAGTGTTTTGTGTCATGATTTGTGTGGGTGGGAATCGCTGCAGCATGATAGTATGTATATAGGGGGGTTTGTTAGTTGTGTCTAATTTCTTATAATATTTTTTTTAACTCAACTCTACCTTTACTGCTATGTTTCTGTACTTGTGGTGGTGATGTAGTAGAGAAGTAGTGTTGGCCGCTCGTGCCCCAGATCATTTCTTTACATTTTTTCTTGCTTTTTGCTGCTGCTCTAGGTTGGCAGCACATATTATAATTGTGCCGGCTCAGAGTACGGTACAAAGTTTCACCTTGTAAGCCTCAAACATTCAAAGGTTAAATACATCTAATGGTGATTATGTGTGATTCTATTCTTCTTATTTTGGTATTTGATCCACGCTTGAAATAAGACTTTGAATTTTGGTTTTGCATTACGGGTTTTGATGATCAGTTCTTGGCTTCCGGTTTTGACCTCAGCTTTGTTATTTGAGTACATTACTCTTCTGGTTCATCCATTCAAATTGCCTACTCTCTCCTTCGGGATAGTACAGTTGCAACAAGTTTATCACCATTAAGACGGGATTCCAAACCACAACATGTCATCTGTGCTTTGCTTGTCGTTTTACAGAATAAATGCACAGAATTTTCATTGTTACAAAAAATAAACTGGTAAACCTTTCAGGAAGCTGAGTACAGCAAATATGTAAGTTACAGAATTCATATAACACTTGGGACTCAGATCTATGGAGACTCCCTCTTCACGCTCTTCTTCATTGTCAGAGTTAGCAGATCAACCACATTGCATGCATTCATTTTCAAACTCCCTTGATCTTGTTCAAGGATTCAGGCATGGTATCCTCACGTATATCTGATTTACATTACCAAAGTGAAATCAGAGTACCTGAGGAAAACTAACAGGACTATACAAACAGTGGCTTAGCCAGGATTAGAACTCCGGCCCCTGGATCAATGAGCTTTAATTACTTTGCCATTTTGCCACTCTGGTCCTCCTTACTTGAAAAGTACATGCCCGTTAAAGAGAGCTCGAAGGAAGTAGTTTGGTTATTCACTGAAGCACAGATTTATATTACAGAACACTTTCTGCTCAGTGTGTTAACTGGCATAAAGAATTGCCTTTGACCAGAAGTGACTCCTTCAGAATTCTTCAGATTAAGGGAACCACATAGAGAAAAATTAAATACATTTATTATATCTTTTGGGGTCTTGAAGGAGATTTTGTCTGATATGGAATTGAAAAATTTAAACCACTCTCTATCTGTTCAGATATTAACATGCAAAGACATGGAAACCATCTCTTTTAGCATACAGATGAAAGTCATTTACTTGTCGTTACAGCTGAGTTATTTATCACACAATGTTGTTCTGCTAAGAGCTATTAATGGGTCTAAACTGATGCATACATTTCTAGGGCATCTATGTTTTTCTCTGTGTGGGTAGACAATAATAATGATAATAATGATAATAATACATTTTATTTATATAGTACCTTACATAGCCTTTATTTAAACAGCAGGGTATATGTAACAAATATTTCTGCATAGAATAATGAACAGATAAACACAGGAGATACAAAGCATTAGACAGAATACAAGACAATAAACCAAAGTAAAATGCTAAATACAATACTAAAAGAAAAACAGCATTTATGATATAACACACCCACATACACACACAAATTATCCTGAAGCATTTGGACAGAGAGGTTACCCGAAAGAAGGTAAAGAATGTCCGGTTAAGTTGAAAGCCTTCCTAAACAGATGACTTTTAAGTTGTTTTTTAAGGGAATGAATGGAGTCAGCTAATCTTATTAATTTAGGGAGGTCATTCCAAAGTCTGGGTGCTTTACAGCTGAAGGCTCTGCTGTCACCCATAGATTACAGGTTAGTGGGGGGCACAACAAGATGGCCAGAATCAGAGCACCTTAGTGGGCAAACAGGAGCATAGCCAGGATAATTTCAGAAGAGTTATCATGTTTAAAATGTGGAAAATACATACAGTCATCCTCATGCATGTCTGTCTGTCCATCAGTCGGCCCACAGAAAACAACTTGGGTCTAAGATTAGAGATCTTTATTGTCACATCCACTGCAAGAACATAGTGAAATTCCTCTGCCATGGTTACAGTGATGTATAAATAAATACAGTTAATAAATATGAGTTGCAAAAGATAAATAAATGAATAAATAAATAAAAAGCATAAAGTAATAGTTTTTTTTAAAGTAACATACAATACAATTTCCCATAAACCAGCAGGTGTGTGCAGCACACAGTGCAGGGCAGGTAGGATCAGGTTACTGGGAGTTTAATGAATTTATGGCCTGGGGAAGAAACTGTTCATGGAGCAGATGGAGTCTGTGGTGAGGCTATGGTAGCACTTCCCACAAGGCAGAAATAAATACAGGGGACTACCTGGATAACTGTCATCTGAAATAATACAATACAATACAATTCAATTTATTTTTGCATAGCCCAAAATCACACAAGAAGTGCTGCAATGGGCTTTAACAGGCCCTGCCTCTTGACAGCCTCCAAGCCTTGACTCTCTAAGAAGACTGGGAAAAACTCCCAAAAAACCCTTGTAGGGAAAAAATTGAAAAAACCTTGGGAAAGGCAGTTCAAAGAGAGACTCCTTTCCAGGTAGGTTGGGTCAGAAGTGGGTGTCAAAAGGAAGGGTGTCAATACAACACAATACACAGAACAGAACAAATCCTCAATACAGTATAAAAATAAAAATTTTACAAGCAGAGCAGGGGCGGCATGGTGGCCAGTGGCGCCTGGTAGCGCTGCTGCCTCGCAGTTAGGAGACCTGGGTTTGCTTCCCGGTCCTCCCTGCGTGGAGTTTGCATGTTCTCCCGTGTTTGCGGGGTTTCCTCCGGTGCTCCGCTTTCCTCCCACAATCCAAAGACATGCAGGTTAGGTGGATTGGCAATTCTAAATTGGCCCTGGTGTGTGTTTGTGTGTGTCCTGCGGTAGGTTGGCACCCTGCCCAGGATTGCTTCCTGCCTTGTGCCCTGTGTTGGCTGGGATTGGCTCCAGCAGACCCCGTGACCCTGTATTCGATTCGGGGTTAGAAAATGGATGGATGAAGTATGGAGCAGAATTTAACAGGTAGATGATATCACATAATATGATTTGGATTTGTTTAGAGTCCTGAAACTTCAACCGCCAAGCTGCCTCCCCCATTTGGACATTCCACAGCTGAAATTGCGCTAATCCATGAAAGGACCCCTTTCCCACTATTCCTGCGATCCTCCATCAGGGATGACTTTACCTTAGGCAGGCAAAACAACTTGGCAGGTGGGCCATGGAACCAAGTGTCACATTTCAATACCGAGAAGAGAAACAGAATAGGTGAGGGTTAGTATCCAATTGTAACTATCATATTACTTATGTTTTAGTGCTAATGACTAACAACAGAGATGCAGTCTGTACAGTTAATCAGCAGCTCTAGTCAGGGTATACTAAACTGAAGTAGTGAGTTTTCAGCGGGATTTAAAAGCTGACACCGAAGGGCCATCTCTTATAGTAGCAGGCAGACCAGTCCACAGTTTAGGGGCCCTGCAACTAAAAGCTCGACCACCTACTGTTATTTTATTAATCCTTGGAATCCTAAGCAGACCGGCATCTTGAGATCTTAATGTGCACTCTGGTTTGTAAGTCATGATAAGTTCAGACAAGTAAGCCGGACCTTGGCCATTTAATGCTTTATATGTTAAAAGGAGGATTTTGAAATCTGCCCTAAACTTAACCGGGAGCCAGTGTAAGGATTTAAGAACTGGAGTTGTGTTCATATTTTCTTTTTCTTGTAATAATTCTTGCAGCAGCATTTTGGATTAACTGGAGGCTGTATAAAGAACAGTTTGAACATCCAGTGAACACTGAATTGCAGTAGTCAATCCTACTAGAAATAAATGAATTAATTAATTTCTCAGAATCTTGTTTATTTAGAAAGTGCCTTCATTTCCCAACATTTTTAAGATGGAAGTAACATGATTTGGACAACTTTGTAGTATGTGCTTTAAATGACATGCTAGAGTCAAAGATAACTCCTAGATTGCGGGCTGATTCAGTAAAATTCATGGTGATTCCAACTGAGTTAAATGATGACAAAATGTTGTGATGAGCATCATTCCCTCCAACAATTAGCATCTCTGTTTCATCTGTGTTTATAGACAAGTAGTTCTCATTCATCCACTCATCCACTTTAATAGATTAAGCTCTCCACAGACATCTAGTTGAGTAGATGGTATGAAACTGTGGAAGGTTAGGTCAGGTCAGGTCAGGTTGGAGAGCATGCACTGGTACAGCAAATTGCTGCACCCACCATATGATGAAAACCCGGGGATCCTGGTTGGCAACCTTCCAGGCAGACACGCGGAAAAGTTCCATCCTCTGGAAATGACCCTCTATCTGCCGCAGCCAGGTGTTACGTGGGCATCCTCTTGGCCTTATCCAGCCGCCGGGTTCTCAACAATGAGAATCCAGCGAGCCGGATCACCCTCGGGAAGTCGTAAACTGACACTCCCTCATAATGCAGATTAATATGCCTCATTCGGGATTCCATGAGCAACGACTCATTCGACACAAAGTCAAATCAGTGGTACCCAAGGATTCTCCGAAGAGACACAGTACCAAAGGTTAGAAGATGCACAAACAGTCTTTTGAAGGAGTTAGTGATCCTGGCAAGTCAAGTTTCCAAACAATGCATCCATTAAGGATACTTTTGATAGAGCAGAGGTAAACATTTGCTATTGTTTTGGTTCCCACGTCAAAGCTGTCGGTGAAATGACTATGTCAGTGACACAAAAGAGCTAAGTCAGCAGAATGAGTGATTACAAGATTGAAGAGACCAGTGATGACCGTTAAAAGATACGAGTCCACTTGAAGGATCACTACAAGTCAATTATTTCTTATAACTTTTAAAGATTTCAATAATGTTGTCATACCATTTTGGAATGTCTTTGTAGAATAAGCAAGAATTGAGATCCTTTCACTGTTTTTTGTTTTGTGCTACTGCAAACCAAAGAATTCCACATAGTTTTCATGAATAATGGAACTTTATTGGAATAAAATGCAATGGTGCTTTCGACCACGCCTGTAACTGCACACTTTCAGCACTTAGTGAGGTTTACCTCTGTCAGTTCTACTCCTTGATAATTGTCTTCACAATAACACAACCTTTCAGATCCTTTGCTATGGTGCTTGTAATTTGTCTCAGTTGCATCCTATTCTGTTGATCATCATTGAGATGTTTCTACACCTTCTTTGGAGTCCACCTATGGTCAATTCAATTGATTTTACATTATTGTCTATATAAGGTCCTACAGTTGACAGTGTGTATTTTGAACAAAAAAAAACAAGTCTGAGGTAGAAGGAATTGTGTGCAGAATTTACAGACCAAATTCTGCAGCATTTAAGGTTCACAAGATGATGATGGCCTCCATAGCTCTTAAATGGAAGATGACCAGGCAGCCAAATTAAACAATTAGAGGAGAACAGCCTAGGTAAGAAAAGTGCCCAAGAACCCGATGCTGATTCTGGCTTAGGTCCAGAGAACCTGTCCAGATATGGGAGAAACTTCCAGAAGGTTATCCATCACTGCAACACTCCGCCAGTCTGGGCTTTATGTGGTCAGACAGAAACCCTTCCTCAGTAAAGACTCATGCAAGCCAAAGGGGCTCTCAGACTGTGTGAAACAAGATTCTTTTGTCTGTAGATTAGACTAGCGTGACTTGTTAGAGTGACTATGAACACTATTCTAACAGAAAAACAGAAGTCCTCTGCTAAGATGGGAAAGCTTATCAGGACAATGAACATCTCAGCAGCCCTTCATCAATAAGACATTTTTGGTAAAGTGGCTAGACAGAAGCCACAATTAAGTAAAAGGCTTATGACAGTTTAAAGGACTCTGAGAGCAAGAGGAAAAAGGTCCTCTGATCTGATAAGGCAAAAACTGAATTCCTTGGGCAGAACTCCAAGCACCATGTCTGGCGAAGACCAGGCACTGCTTAAGTCCTGCCTGACATGTTCTCTACAGTAATGCATGGTGGTGGTTGCATCATGCTATGGATTTGCCTCTTGGCAGCGGGGAGAAGGAGACTGAGAATTGAGGAAGGATGAACACAGAAAAAACAGTGTGATCTTTGAATAATTCCTGATCCAAAGTGCATGCCAACTCAGACTGGGGTGATAGTCGACATTTTCAGCACATCAATGGCCTGAAGCATAGAGCCACGAAAACACTTGAGTCTCTAACTGTCCTTGAGTGGCACAGACAATGTCTGGGCTTAAACCCAATTGAACATCTTTGGCGAGACCTGAAGATGGCAGTTGACAGTCGCCTCCCACACAATCTAACAAAGCTTGAGAAAATCTTCCAGGAAGAATGAGATAAAGTGACCAATTCTAGGTGTTTAAAGCATGCAGAGATTTACCTTAGAAGGCTCAAAGCTGAATTTACTGCCAAAGGGACTTCCAATAAGTACTGAAACTGAGGGTCTGAATACTTCTATGAATGACAGATTTCACATTTTGACTTTTAATAACCTTTCTAAAAACATATTTTGTGTTGTCATTAAGAGTCAATGAGTGTAGATTGATGGGTAGAAAATTCACATTTACTTTTGAAAATCAAATCTACAACAGAGTAATGTACAGAAAGTGAAGGGTCTGTCTACTTTCTGTATTGTGCTTAATTATTTTCTTTTTATAGTTTACAATGATAATAAAGATTGGAACCATGTATTTAAAAAGCATCTTTAATCCAAAAGTATTTTTAAAATGTAAAATGCTTTGAATAATTAATAGTGGAGTATTGGGATATTACCCCTGTCAAGATAAATATTCAAAGATGGATATAAAGCAGCCGACAAGCATTAGCAGATCAATTTAGAATATGCATGAATCATATGGGCTGACTTCTCTTTCTCCTTATGAAGATTAAATTAAAAAATGTAATTTATTTACAAGACACATGCCACTCCTGCCAGGATTAGTGTTTGGTCTTGAGCTCAGATGGTGCCTCCTGTTTCTTTCTGTTCCTAATTTGGTGCTTGCAGGACACAAAGCTGTCTTGGCAGTAATTGAGATGGATCTATGGGCAAGGACAAGGCATTGATCCCTAAAGTGATCTGATTCATCACTTTATGCCTTAACAGAGACAGGGGCAGTAACACTGATCTCGGCTGCTTGAGTCAGATAAAACACTAAATCTCCCTAATAGTGGATAATGAGCCATAAATAAAGAAATCAAAAACCTCCCGCCATCGTGCTGTTTGCCTGATTTAAGAGGGATTTGAGTTTGATGTGCTGGGTAAACATTGAGAACAAATTGACTTATTTCTTTATGTTGTTTCCATGGATGAAGGTTATAGTCTAGCCCTGTCATTTTATGCCTTGTAACCTAGAAATGAACTTTATTTCCAGATGCGGCATATAATGTGCAGGTGACCTTTAAAAGTCACATAAGAATTAAATGCAAAATGATAAAGGATTGGACGATAAGCCATACAGGTGAACGTTGACAATGGATGCAATTTAGACCTACAAAGTGATAAGCTGAAGACATCCAAAACATAATACTTGTATGTCTTCTTAAATCCATATCCTAACATTTATATGTACATCAGAAAATGCCAACCGCTTGTGTTGAATGGGAATGCTTTATACCTCCTTCAGCACTAACATTTAAACTGACACAAAATTAAAAGCTGTCCTCCATATTCAGTACGCAGTTCAGAACTTTGAACTCTGAGGTCTGCCCTTTTGAATTGTGACAACATCTCCGCTGATTATTTACCGTAGAGCCGTGATTCAGTTTGGGGGTCATATTTAAAGGTGTTACCAGTGCTCAATCATCTGCCAATTAGCAAACCTGTTTATTTCATTTTAGGGCACATTTAACATACACACCCATACATGTTCGGGGCCAAATTAGTGTGTCCATTGAATTTGCCTAGTCATCTTTGTCTTTCTAGCTAGGACTTTGGAGTATCTTAACATCATAATTCAGAAGTGAAATTGGTCTATATGATGCACATTGTAATACGCCCTTATTTTGTTTAGGAAAGGCGGTGAATAATGTTTGGCTTAAAAGGTTGAGGTAGAATTTTATTGTCTTTAGCTTCTGTAAATGTTGCTAATAAAAGGGGAGCTAGCTGAGTGGAGAACTTCTTTATAAAATTTGACAGGGTAGTCATCGGGGCTTGCTGCTTTCCCACTCTGAAGTGACTTTATTGCATCTAGTAATTCTGATAGTGCCAATGGTTTATCCAATTCCTCTGCACTAAGAATATCTACTGGGTGGTCCAGATCTAATTTTGCAGATCCAGATCATCTGGATGACTTTGATTTATGCGGACGATTCCAGTTGGGCACAAAGACGATTCTTTATATCGTCAGTTCATACACTTCTCGATGGTCCATGATTTTTCGGGTGATTTTCTATTTAATAAACTTAATAAGTTATAGCATAATGAAAATTGCATAATTAGATCTGGGCCACCATATATTTGTGGTATCTGTACTGCATCCAGAAATGAATTCAATTGTGTCTTGTTTTCTTTAAACTCAGTAGAATAAAAGGATTTATAGTAGTCTCTGAATGTGTGCATTATATTTTTATGGTCAATGATTTGGTCTCTGTTTGTGCTGGTGATTGCTGGGATTGCATTGTGAACTTCTTGCTTGTGGATTTGTTGAGCTAAGAGCTTATTAGCTTTCTCCATGTTCATAGTAATGATGTCTTGATTTAAATATGAGTTGTTCAGTTTCTTTAGTGGTCAAGAGATTGAGTTCTGAATGCAGAGCCTGCCTTTTTCAAAGAAGAGCCTCACTTGGACACCTGGCATGTTCTTGATCTATTCTAGTAGTTTCACTGATTAGCTTTGATACCTTCTTGGTTACCAGTTTATTTCTGTGGAAGGATATTGAGAAGGCCTTCTACCTGGTCATCTTTGAAGATATAGGAGGAACGGCCATAAAGACACAGGAGAATTCAGGCTCTGTGCAGTAGCAGCACTAATCACCCTTACAACAATACAGGGCCGTCTTAATGCATGGGCATGCTGGGAAGTTGCCCGGGGGCCCCACAAGCATAGTGGTCCCATGCTAATCTATGTATGTTGTGACTGGCTGAGTGGATGTGTAGGTAGAGGCCCCAGTGCACTGCTTTGACGGGGCCTATAATGCTGTTAAGATGGCTATGCAATAAAAGCAACAATGTAGTTCTGTATAGTCCTAAATCACACAATGAGTACTACAATGGCCTTTAACAGGCCCTGCTTGTCCCTAAGAAGACAACATAAAAATAAAAAAAAACTTAATGGAAGAAATCCTGGCAAAGACAATTCAAAGAGAGAGAACCCTTTCCAGGTAGGTTTGGCATGTAATGAGGTAAATACGATATACAAAACAGAACACATGTAATCCTTTTCACAGAGCTAAACGGCCAATCTATCGTTACCACCTCAGAAATACAATACAATAGTAGAAATTACAAGGCAAAATGCAAGAGTAGATTACACCTCTCACTAAATACAGAACTATCACATAATGAGGATACAGATTTGTTCAGAGTCGTGAAGACCTCGGCCAACACCTCCCCTCTACTGGCCAATCTGACTAAAGGACCCTTCTACCCGATGATTCCAGTGCTTCTTTAGCGGAGATATGAGTGGTCGAAATTTAACATCTTATTAAAGAATGAAATGTTCTCTAACAGGACAATTCAGTAATCAGGAACGTGAAAAGCTGTTCATTGTATCTTTTAATTACTCCTCAGCAAAATGTCTTGGAGGGAGCATTCATCAAAAGCAGTCTGTTACAGTATGGTCAGAGAAACAAAGGATAGAGGTTCATTTTATAAACTGTCAATTTACATATCGCGTCAATCAATGCATACATTTTACTCTGGTTGGTTCATTGGTTTACACCCAAATGATTTATCTATACTAATAATATACTAATAATAATACTAATAATTATACTAATTCTCCAACTTCCCGTGTAGGTAGAAGGCTGAAATTTGTCAGGCCCATTCCTTACAGCTTACTTACAAAAGTTGGGCAGGTTTCATTTCGAAATTCTACGCCTAATGGTCATAACTGCAAGGTATTTTTCTCCATTAACTGTAATAGAGTTGAGCTGGAAAGGCGGGGCGTGAGGGTTTCGTGTGATATCATCACGCCTCCCGCATAATCACGTGAACTGATTGTCAACGCAGTGCGTAGAAAACCAGGAAGACCTCCAAAAAGTGCTTAAGACAACATGCATTATATAATTGAGAAGGCAGCGAAACAAGAAGAAGCGGCGAGTGACATATACTACCATATTCATGAGTGCTGCTACCTCGGAAAGAAAGCAAGGTGTAAACCTAAACTTTAAATTAAGTTCATAGACAGGCTACCGCTGGCGTTTCACATGCCCACAGGTAATGCGGGATACAAGTTTAATGAGAGGACGCAGGATATAAACGAGAGTTTTGATCACTTTGTAACTAAGTTAAAATTGTAGGTGAAGGGGTGCTTATGCAAATTCCGAGACTGTGTTTGTGGGGATTGACAGTTAAGGCGGTGGGGGAGTCACGTCATCATCTCCCCTCCCATTCATCTTATTTCACTCTGAGCTGAGCTCCGCGGCTAACGCCGTCTTCCGAAGCAACTTCGTCAGACTGCCACCAAATACTCACAGAAAAATCCACAAGTTATAACACACGCTGTCTCTAGAGTTTCTACACACTGAATCCTCCAGGCACTACTTACAAAAGGTCACATTGACAATCGGTGTTACGTTATTTTTAAAATCTTTCCTTTTCTTAGCACAAGCACAGCTGAGAAGCTTCGATGCATGTGCTCCATAACGCGTTAAAAAATAATGCATTTAATCACACTTTGCATTACAAGCAAAGGGGAGCTTGGTCAATGCATGATTTCCTGGTACACCGATTACATTGATCAGCGCATCCCGATTCATTTTACCCTCGCACCACCTTAGTTTGAGAAGAAGTATGAAAAAATATGAGGTTAACACAGAAAAACAGATCACCAATTCAAGCTTTATGAATAATCGATTTGCCATCAATAATTGTTTTGGTAAAGCCATACTCAGTGTAATCCTCCTTCCATTTTATAATTTTTCTGCCACTAGCCATGATTAAATGAACGGTAAAAAGTAAGAAAAGCGAGGGTGACTTATTTAGGCAGGCATATATATGTACAGCAACACTCATGACAATGTCAATCATGTTACGTTATTATTAAAATGTTTCCTTTTCTTTTCATTACTTTTAACACACTACTTCTCCGCTGCGGGCTTTGGGTATTTTGCTATATATATATATGAATGACCTCCAAAGAGCTGGAGACTTTTGATATCATGAACGTGTCTGCAAAACTGGGGTCTCCTGCCCAGCAAAGTCGAGCAGCAGCACGTGAGCATAGCTGTGCCGGCCTTTGAGACGCTGACTGCGCTTCTGCCTTAAGTCAAAGTGAACACTTTTAATTTTTTTCATCCTCCCCCTGCGCTATAGCCCAGACAAGTGCAAACACGGGACCCCTTTTCTACACCATGGCAAAATAATATAAGCTGATTCACACTTTCTTTTTGCACGATCTGATTATGAAGTCCTCACCTCGGATTATGAAGACACGCACAGGAGTGGAGGACTGACAGTGCCATCACAGCCGATTAATGGCGGGGACGTCTCACCAGTCTACACAAGACCCACCGCGACTGTCCCCAAAAGGCGTCCAATCATAACGTCCAGCTTAACACATCTCTCTCTATACAATATAAAAGAAAAGGCAACTTTCCTTTCTTTACACCTTTTTTCCTTTTATCCCAAACCAAAGCCTTTCTCTCTTAACACTGCAGAGGACACAAAACTAATTTTCTTTAAATGCCGGTAAGGCACATTACCAGAGGCACAAATTTGAACGTTCACATAGAAAATGTAATTTCAATGTACCTGTACTTCTTAAAACACGTTAATGTTTTACTGTTTAATAACTTATAGACTATAATTTATTATTTTTCCCTTGCACTCAGTGACCAAACCTATACACACACATATAGACACATACAAACATACACACAAGTATATGTATGTATATATATATATACACACACTCACACACACACACACATACATACACATATATATATATATACACACACACCTATCATCATATATACACACACATACATACATACATACATACACACACATATATATAATTTGTGTGTGTGTATGTATGTGTGTGTATATATGATGTAGATAAATATGTATATATATATATATATTTATATATATATATGTGTGTATATATAGATATGTATATAGATATAGTAGATATGAAGATATGTATGTGTATATATGTATATATATATATATATATGTATGTATCTATATATGTATGTGTGTATGTATGTGTGTATATATGACAGCAGCAATCCAAGCTGTGAGAAAACAGTAAAAAGGAGGCGTGTCAGGCGTCGTGGTACATTTTCTGATGCAGCTACGAAAACAACTTGTGACGCTGGCCACCAAAATACACAAAACAATTACTTTGACAATCATGTTACATTATTTTTAAAATGTTTCCTTTTCTTTTCATAACTTCTTTAACACATGACATACATTTGCGAGCTTTGGGTATTTTGCTATATATATATATATATATATATATATATATATATATATATATATATATATATATATATATATATTGTCACAAGAACGAGACATTGACAGATAAAGAGGTGGGGCAGCCACCCGTATATTGTGGTATCCTGGCTGCAAAAGTCGTTTCTCTTTTAACAAAATACAGAGCACTGAAGTGCACACAACCGAGTCCAAAACAAGACTGAAGAAACAAAGGAAAAGGGGCAGGTTTTAAAGGGGAGACAGGAAGTGAGGTCAGTATGGATCCGCACGGTGGTCTTCCACCATTGGCTCGTAGCCGGAGGTGACATCAGAGGGACTGGAGCTGGTGTGGCCGACTTCCATTGGCTCAGTCCCGAAGTGATGTCAGGGTGATCCAGGTGAAATCCCCCGGGGATGGTCTACAGGCAAGGGAGAAAAAGAGTCAGTGCACTCTGCCACACCCCGGCATGCCTCCGAACTGCCTTCACTCAAGCCCTTTAGCTGCCTCCCATGCGCATGAGGTGACAATATATATATATATATATATATATATATATATATCACAGCGACACTCATAACAGTGACAAAACAATTACATTGACAATCATGTTACGTTATTTTCAAAATGTTTCCTTTTCTTTCTCTTTCCTTCTTTAACACACTTTCTACTTCTCCGCTGCCAAGGGTATATATATAGATAGATAGATAGATAGATAGATATATATATAGATAGATATGAGAACAACATATATATATATATATATATATATATATATATATATATATATGATATGAATAGATAGATAGATATGAGAACAACACTCATATCAATGACAAAACAATTACATTAACAAACCATGTTACGCTATTTTTAACATTTTTCCTTTTCTTTTTCGTACCTTCTTTAACACATTACTTCTCCACTGTGAAGCCTTGATTATTCTGCTAGTATAAAATAAAGAGTCTGTTATATTATATTCTGGTTTTTCTTATGCCTTGAGATGAGATACCACCCCTTTGAATTTTCTGGGTGTATGTAACAATTGTCCATTCTCATTGTTTACTGGACATCTACTTATTATTCTTAGTCATCCTTCAGTACATTTTGTATATTACATCAGCCTTTCTTCTGGTACATTGTTTCTTTATTTACTTGACAATCTCAGTATTATTCCTAAACCATTATATTTCAGCGTACATTTTGTTGTTCACTTGACCTTTATCTTGTTTCTTGGTGTGCCCACATTTATTAGCCTAGATGACTTTTCCATAGGCAGGCAAACAACTACCATAACGCTCTCTGTGTACAGGGTCTAAAAAGTCTTCAACCCTTGGAAGGCTTTCACATTGTATTGTTATACAACATTGAATCACAGTGGGTTTAATTTGGACTTTTGACACTGATCATCAGAAACGACTCTTCATGTTAAAATAACAAGAGAACTTTGCAAAGAGTTTCGACTGAATTACAAATATAAAGCAAGATAAAACTGATTGCATAGTATTCACTTCAAGTTAGTATTTAGTAGAAATCACCTTTGTCAGCCATACAATACAATACAATACAATTTATTTTTGTATACCCAAAATCACACAGGAAGTGCCAATGGGCTTTAACAGGCCATGCTTCTTGACAGCCCCCTGCCTTGACTTTCTAAGAAGACGAGAAAAACTCCCAAAAAAACCTAGTGGGAGAAAAAAATGGAAGAAATCTTGGGAAAGGCAGTTCAAAGAGAGAGCCCTTTCCAGGTAGTTTGCGTGCAGTGGGTGTCAAAGAGATGGAGGTTAATACAATACAATACACAGAACAGAACACAAGTAATCCTCAATACAGTATAGCATCCATCCATTATCCAAATACAGGGTCACGGGGGTCTGCTGGAGCCAATCCCAGCCAACACAGGCAGGAAACAAACCCCAGGCAGGGCGCCAGCCACCGCAGGACACACACACCACACAAAGCACACACTAGGGACAATTTGGAATCACCAATGCACCTAACCTGCATGTCTTTGGACTGTGGGAGGAAACCCACGCAGACACAAGGAGAACATGCAAACTCCATGCAGGGAGAACCCGGAGGCAAACCGGTCTCCTAACTCAGTGCAGCAACGCTACCCCCTGTGCCACCGTGCGCCTACAGTATAACAGTAAATTAAAATAAAAATATTACAAGTACATGATGGCTGCAAGTCTAAATGAATTACAAATAAAACACAAAATGATTGATCACGTAAGGCCCCCCCCCCCCTTCACTATGACATAATCACTGGTGCATTTGATTGGCTTTAGAAGTCCCATCATTACTTTAATGCACATGTCTGAAGTTCCAGTTGATTGAAGTATACTGTAAATGTACAGTATCTGAATGTGGAAGGTCCATCTCTGTGTTGAGTCAGTATGTCGTGACCTAATCTACAACATGAAGACAAAAGATCACACCAATCAACTCCCTGACAAGGTGAGTGAAAAGATCAAGTCAGGTGATGCAGACAAGAAAATGTCCAAGCCACAGGGCTCACAGAACTCTTGACCTCACTAATTCCAGATGAGGTTCCTCACACCATCATTCTCTGCTTCCTGTGTCTGAGCCAATTTGGCACCCATCTGCATGCTACACCATGAACATCCACTTTTCCTAGTTTGAATCTCTCATGGCAGGCACCTTATCAAATGCTTCTGAAAGTCCAGATAAAAAATATCATAAGCTCCACTTTGATTGTATCCTTTTGTGCCACCTCATAGAATTACAGCATGTTAGTAAACATGACCTCCTCTTCTGAACCCATGCTGACTGTTCAGAATAACTCCTGTTCTTGCCATGTGCTGCTCAGTCATTACCTTCCATTAATGTACCTTTGATGC